>NW_005355347.1:594892-603102 GCF_000412655.1 Myotis brandtii | reverse complement strand
TGCCCCTACCCCCTATTAGGACGGGACTTGCTAACCAAGATTGGAGCCCAAATTACTTTCAGACAAGGGGGGCCCCAGGTCACCGATGGCAAAGGCCATCCCATCCAGGTTCTGACTCTGAGACTGGAGGATGAATATCGCCTCCACCAGGGGCCGCCCTCAGTAGAGAACAACATGGACAAATGGCTACAAGAATTCCCCACTGCCTGGGCAGAGACGGGGGGAGTAGGACTGGCCGCTCACAGGGCCCCAACCCTGGTAGAGTTGAAACCAGGGGAAGGTCCAATCAGAGTCAAACAGTACCCTATGTCCCAGGAGGCTCGGAAGGGAATCCAGCCTCACATCCGGAGACTGCGAAGCCTAGGGGTACTGGTTCCATGCCAATCTGCCTGGAACACCCCCCTCCTGCCAGTCAGAAAGCCCCACACGAATGACTATCGGCCAGTCCAGGACCTCCGAGAAGTAAATAAAAGAGTTATGGATATACACCCAACTGTCCCCAACCCATACACTCTCCTAAGCTCTCTGGCACCCTCTAGAGTCTGGTACACTGTATTGGATTTGAAGGATGCTTTTTTCAGCCTGCCGCTCGCGCCTCAAAGCCAACCCCTGTTCGCCTTTGAATGGCACGATCCAGAGGAAGGCTGTAGTGGACAATTAACCTGGACACGATTACCCCAAGGGTTCAAGAATTCGCCCACCATCTTCGATGAAGCACTACATGAGAACCTCGGTGAGTACAGGAGAGAGCACCCCAGTCTCACCCTCCTTCAGTATGTAGATGACATCTTGATTGCTGCAGACACTGCCAAGGATTGTGAGCAGGGGACCAAAGACTTGTTGGCCACCCTAGGGACCTTAGGGTACCGGGCCTCTGCAAAGAAAGCTCAGATATGCCAAGAGAGGGTGAGTTACCTGGGGTACATACTGGAGGGCGGACAGCGGCGGTTATCAGACGCTCGGAAAGAGACAGTCCTGAAAATCCCTATTCCCACCACCCGGAGGGAAGTAAGGGAATTCCTAGGATCGGCTGGCTATTGCCGCCTCTGGATCCCAAGTTTTGCTGAGATCGCCAGACCCCTATATGAAGCTACCAAGGAGGGAAAGGCCTTTGAATGGACTGAGACAGAGGAAATTGCCTTTAATCAGATAAAGAAGGCCCTTCTGGCTGCTCCAGCTCTGGGCCTACCGGACATTACAAAACCCTTTCGCCTCTTTGTAGACGAGCGCAAGGGAATAGCAAAAGGGGTATTAACTCAGACTTTAGGGCCCTGGAGCCGCCCGGTAGCGTATTTGTCTAAAAAGCTGGACCCCGTAGCCGCCGGCTGGTCGCCGTGCCTAAGAATCATTGCAGCAACCGCGCTTTTAGTCAAGGATGCCGACAAATTGACCCTGGGGCAGGAAATCTGGATAACAACCCCACATGCCACTGAGGGAGTCCTAAAACAGCCTCCCGACCGATGGATGAGCAATGCACGCATGACCCACTATCAGAGCTTACTGCTCAACCCCCCTAGAGTACGGTTCCATCCCAGTGCGGCCCTCAACCCTGCTACCCTGCTGCCTGACCCCGACCTAGATGCCCCACTGCATGACTGTGCGGGGATCCTGGAGCAGGTACATGGACTTCGGAAGGACTTGACCGATCAGCCCCTCCCTGACGCAGAGGCCACCTGGTTCACGGATGGAAGCAGCTTCGTACGGGACGGGTGCAGGTATGCAGGTGCAGCGGTGGTCACCGACACGGACACTGTGTGGGCAGAAGCACTGCCCCCTGGGACATCAGCCCAGCGAGCAGAACTCATTGCTCTCACCAAGGCACTGACACTGGGGGCGGGGAAGCGGCTTAACATTTACACCGACAGCCGTTATGCATTTGCTACGGCTCATGTCCACGGGGCGATTTACCAGGAAAGAGGGCTATTGACGGCAGAGGGACGGACAGTGAAAAACAAACAGGAAATTCTCGACCTGCTTGCGGCCCTATGGCTTCCTGCGAAGCTAGCCATTATCCACTGTCAAGGGCACCAGAAGGCAGATGACCCAGTAGCAAGAGGTAACCAAAAGGCTGATCAGGCAGCCAAGGCAGCGGCCTTCACCTCAGTCCCCGCCATGGCCTTACAACTACCAGACCCCGGGGACCCAGTTCTACCAGACCAGCCTAGGTACTCTCAGGAAGAGCTGCAGCAGATCAGAAAGCTTCCCCTCGCTAAGGAGGTAAAGGGATGGTGGTACACCTCGGATAAGAAACTCATACTACCAGACTGGCTTGGGGTCACAGTATTAGAACGCATGCATTGGTCCACCCACTTGGGAGCCCGGAAGTTAAAGGACTTAATTCAGCATGCCAAGATCAAGATTCACCAACAAGTCTCCAAAATCAATCAAATTATAACCTCCTGTAAGACCTGCCAACTCACAAACGCAAGAGCTGGATCAGGTGGACAAGGAAACAGGCTCAGGGGCACCAAACCAGGAGCACACTGGGAGGTCGACTTCACCGAAGTCAAACCAGGAAAGTATGGTTATAAATATCTTTTAGTGTTCATAGACACCTTCTCTGGCTGGGTAGAGGCTTACCCAACCAAGCATGAGACAGCCCAGACGGTGGCCAAGAAACTGCTGGAAGACATCTTACCCAGGTATGGTTTTCCTGCTCTAATAGGATCTGACAACGGACCAGCCTTTATTTCGCAGGTAACACAGGCAGTAGCCAAGGTCATAGGGGCGGATTGGAAATTACATTGTGCTTATAGGCCCCAAAGTTCAGGGCAGGTAGAAAGAATGAATAGAACTCTAAAAGAGACCCTTACCAAATTAACCATGGAGACTGGCGGGGATTGGGTGGCTCTCCTTCCGTATGCCCTTTACCGGGTGAGGAACTCTCCTTACACCCTGGGTCTCACCCCTTACGAGATCATGTTTGGTAGACCCCCTCCTATCATCCCTAACCTAAAAGCTGAACTTCTTGTTGAGTTTGAAAATCAGGAGATATCTTTTTTCCTAAGAGAACTGCAGAGGGCGCACGAGGACATTTGGCCGCGCCTCCGCGCCATCTACGAGGCTGGCCCTACCCCAACGCCTCATCAGTACAAGCCAGGAGACTGGGTGTTCGTCAGAAGGCACCGTCGGGAGACCCTCGAACCACGCTGGAAGGGCCCCTATATCGTTGTGCTGACTACACCCACCGCTCTCAAGGTAGACGGCGTCGCGACTTGGATCCACCACTCCCACGCTCGCCCAGCCGACCCCTCTGCAATCCAGGAAGACTTCATCACACAATGGAGCATCAACCAAGACCAGCGCAACCCGCTCAAGCTCAAGCTGCGGCGCACTCGACCTGCCTGATGTTGGTAACCTTGCTCGCGATCACTCCCGCCATTGGGAGCCCACATACTCCTTATAATATCACCTGGCAGATCATAGACACTAGCTCGGGGGTGATCCTTAATCAGACTTCTCAGGTCCATCCCAAAGACACCTGGTTCCCTGAACTGCGGGTAGACCTCCTAACTCTCTTTCCCGACCCACGCGAAACCAGCGATTACTGCCTGGGTGCTGCAATACGCCAGGCTTCTGATGACTCAAAACCAAGAAGAACCCTCTATTTTTATGTCTGCCCCGGGCACTCACGAGCTCGGTCCCGGGGAAACGACCCTTGTGGAAGCGCTGGAGACTATTTCTGTGCTTCCTGGTCATGTGTGTCAACCGGACACATTTGGTGGGAAGCCCCAAAGAAGGGTGACCTAATCACCGTCGGCCGGCCGGCTGCTCCACCTTGTCCCCAGAGTGGACGTGTCTACTGCAACCCCGTGAGCATTTCCTTCACAAAAGAAGGGGAAAAGGCTGCAGGATGGGACACCGGGAAGACTTGGGGATTCCGAATCTATTCCTGCAGGAAGGCTTTGCGTAGTGGGGACCCTGGGATGCTGTTCACCCTCCGGGTTCAAAACACCCCCCTTCACTATCATTCCCCTGTGGGAGTGGGGCCCAACAGAGTACTAGCTCCTCGACCTCAGCTGACCACACCCCGGGTATCCACAACTGGAGGAGCATGGGCCCCGGCATCACTGCCCAACACCCCGCATGCACCTACCACGGAGAACCTGACTCTAAATCATGCCCCCCCGCCTGAAGTGGACCCTCTTATAAGCGTGGTTATAGGAGCCTATTATGTTTTAAATGCTTCCAGGCCCGACCTGACCAAATCTTGTTGGCTCTGTCTAGATGTTGAGCCACCGTATTATGAGGGTGTTGCGGTTAAGGGCGACTATACAACAGCCACGGATGTCAGCTCTTGCAGGTGGAAGCAGGCTGTTGCAAGACTAACCCTCCAGGCAGTGATGGGGCAAGGAGCTTGCATAGGCAATGTACCCCCTGAGCAGTTACATCTCTGCAACAAAACTCTGACTATCCCTGAAGAGGCAGTATATCTTTTACCTCCTAAGAATGCATGGTGGGCCTGCTCCAGTGGCCTCGCTCCTTGTGTCCACTCCCTGGTCCTTAATTCCCAGAAGGAAGGCTTTTGCTTGCTCGTGCAGTTGATTCCCAAGTTAATATACCATTCAGAGAAAGAAGTCCTTGACAAATTCGGCGCTGCCAATCCCCGAAGTAAAAGAGAGCCCATCACTGCCTTAACTATGGCAGCCCTCTTGGGATTAGGATTGGCAGGAGCAGGGACTGGTATATCCTCGCTTGTCATACAGGACAAAAATTATGGGGCCCTAAGAGCAGCTATTGACTTAGACATAGAAAAAATTGAAAAATCTATTACCCATTTACAGGAATCTCTCACCTCCTTATCTGAAGTAGTGCTCCAAAACAGAAGAGGACTAGACTTGCTATTCCTGCAGCAAGGGGGCTTATGTGCAGCTTTGGGAGAGGAATGTTGTTTTTATGTTGACCATTCAGGTGTTGTTAAAGAATCTATGGCCCTCATTAGGGAAGGATTGCAGAAGCGGAAGCTGGAAAAAGAGCAGTCTCAGTCTTGGTATGAAACAGTGTTCAACTGGTCCCCATGGTTAACTACTCTCATTTCTGCCCTCGTTGGGCCCCTTGTAATCCTCCTGATGCTGTTGACTTTTGGCCCCTGCATTATTAACAAGCTAGTTCAATTTGTCAAGGAACGCGTAGGGGTAGTTCAATTAATGGTCTTACAAGCTCAATACCGGCCTCTAGCGACGGAGGGAGAGGTAGAAATGCAGCCCGTCTCATGATTGAGCCGTGAGTTCCAAGACAAGGGGGGAATGAAAGAACAAGGCAGAAACACGCCCTCCTCCCTCCTCAAGGACAGGAGCAGAGACACACTCTCCTCCCTCTCCTCTATCTTGTCTTGCAAGGCTGGGCCCTCAGTCCCCCCCCTTTTTCTGAGAGTGACCACAACAATGCTGGTATTGTCCTAACTCCCCCAATACCTGAGTGGACCAATGAAGCTCCAGAAATGCAGCTAAGGTCCTAATAAGGCTATAGTGGAGGACGGCTCTAACCTTCAGAATGTGTTGGTCACTTCACTTCCTGACCCTTCTGACCTAAATGACCAATCTCTGTAACTCACGTCACCCCTAAAGCCCACCCAAATAACCTGCCCTATATAACCTTTGTTCTCCTGGGACACGCTCTCTCGCCTTCCCGCTGCGTCGGACAGAGGCTGAGAGCCAATCCTAGGTTTGACTAATAAAAGACTCCTTGCTTTTGCATCGGAAGAGGCTCCCTGGTGGTGACTTATTGGGGACCCCGAACTCTGGGTACAGCAGCTCTCCTGACTCCGTGGCAGTGCTAAGGATGTCCAACTAAAGCAGCAGTTCTCAACCTGTGGGTCGTGACCCCTTTGGCGGTCAAACGACCCTTTCACGGGGGTTGCCTAAGACCATCCTGCATATCAGATATTTACATTATGATTCATAACAGTAGCAACATTATAGTTATGAAGTAGCAATAAAAATAATTTTATGGTTGGGTCACAACATGAGGAACTGTATTTAAAGGGCCAGAAGGTTGAGAACCACTGGACTAAAGGCTTAGGCCCTCTCCCTGTAGGGAAGCAGGCCTAAGCTGTTAGTTGGACATCACCCGAGGGCTCCTGGGCTGCCAGAAGGATGTCTGACTGCCAGCTTAGGCCCGATCCCCCAGGGAGCGGGCCTAAGCCGGCAGGTGGACATACCCCGAGGGGTCCCGGACTGCGAGAGGGTGCAGGATGGGCTGAGGGACCCCCAAGTGCATGAATTATCGTGCACCAGGTCTCTAGTTTGATACGTAAAATCGATTTGGTCTCACTCATTAGATGAATGCATACTTTTTTCATTACTGTACATTTTCACATGACAAAGATGAGGCAAATCTGGAAATAAAGGAGCAGAATGGTATGTAGTCTCCTTGCTGGGATGCTCACAATGTACAGAATGACAGTAGAAAAAGGCATTTCCTGGAAGCCTCCAAGAAAAGCTGACCTTTTGTTACATTCAGTTAGGATATTTTATCCAGCATCACACGTGGTTAAAAACATCAAGCTAGCCCGGCTGGTGTGGCTCAGTGCTTGAGTGTCTACCTATGAACCAGGAGATCACAGCTCAATTCCTGGTCAGGGTACATTCGATCACCAGTAGGGGGTGTGCAGGAGGCAGCCGATCAATGCTTCTCTCTCATCATTGATGTTTCTATCCCTCTCTTTTCCTCTCTGAAATCAATAAAAATATATTTAAAAACAAGCAAACAAACCCCCTATCAAGCTAATATCGAGATTTAGAATAGGTTCTATCTACTGAACAACAATAGTCACACCACAACAAAATTATTCTTTCATGTAGGAAATGGCTGTGCTACAAGTACATTCTAAATATAAAAATACATTTAATTGGGGCAACAGGGAGGCAGGAAAACATTAGGCATGCAGGCAAAGGACTATGCCAGGTTATGAGGGCTACTGTTGTTATGCATTTTGTGCATTGCTTACAAGGAAAAAATAAGAGGATAGAGGGAAAATTAAATTTTAAAATGAGAGATGCAATTATATGACACAACACCTGCCTTTTAAGCCCTGGCTGGTTTCGCTCAGTGGATAGAGCGTTGGCCTGCGCACTGAAAGGTCCCAGAATCGATTCCAGTCAAGGGCATGTACCTTGGTTTGCGGGCACATCCCCAGTGGGAGGTGTGTAGGAGGCAGCTGATTGATGTTTCTCTCATCGATGTTTCTAACTCTCTATCCCTCTCCCTTCCTCTCTGTAAAAAAAATCAATAAAATATATTTAAAAAGAAAGTTTTGGGTCTTTCAGAGAGTAAGTCACAGAGAATTAAACAACAACAAAAAATACATCACAGGGAAAATTCTTAAAGGGTACTATTCAAATCATGATTTAAAAATAATATATATACATATATATATTTCAAGTAATAAGAAAAATGAACATCAAAGAATGAATAAATTGTTTCTCCTTTAGTTCTAGCAAAATGGAAATGCTAGGTGAATAAACATTGTTGAATAAATGTTTGATAGATTTATCAATTAAATAATATTTTACTGAACAATTGAAGAATTGTATATTTGATCATAATTCAGAAAGAGCATGGATTTTGGAATCTGATCTCCACCCTGCCTTTTGGTAGCTGAGTAATTTGGGGCAAGTAATTCAACCTCAATAAGCCTCAATTTATTTTCTGAGATAGGAACTCTGAATTCCAGTCTAGATTCTTCTTTGAAACTTTGTGTAAAATTGGACAAGACCCTTTGCTTCTGTGAGTTTTTTTCTCTGATGTATAAAAGTGAGGAAGTTAGCCTCTAGGTGGCAATCTCTATGAATACATTTGCAGCTCTGACATTCCTGAGCTCTATGTTCTAGGTCAGTGATGGCGAACCTTTTGAGCTCGGCGTGTCAACATTTTGAAAAACCCTAACTTAACTCTGGTGCCATGTCACATATAGAAATTTTTTGATATTTGCAACCATAGTAAAACAAAGATTTATAATTTTGATATTTATTTTATACTAGAGGCCCAGTGCACAAAAATTTGTGCACAGGGTGGGGGTCCCCTCAGCCCGGCCTGTGCCCTCTCACAGTCTGGGACCCCTCGGGGGATGACCACCTGCTGGTTTGGGCCCACTCCCCGGGGGATTGGGCCTAAGCTGGCAATCAGACATCCCTCTGGCAGCCCGGGAGCCCTTGGGGGATGTCCACTTGCCAGCAGGGAGCAGACCTAAGCTGCAGTCGGACATCCTT
>NW_005355347.1:584021-594039 GCF_000412655.1 Myotis brandtii | reverse complement strand
GCCTCCTCAGCAGCGCTAAGGATGTCCAACTGCAGCTTAGGCCTGCTCCCCGCTGGCAAGTGGACATCCCCCGAGGGCTGCCGGGCTGCCAGAGGGATGTCTAACTGCCAGCTTAGGCCCATCCCCCAGGGGAGCGGGCCTACGCCAGCAGGTGGACATCCCCTGAGGGTTCTCAGACTGCGAGAAGGCACAGGCCGGGCTGAGGGACCCCCCTGAGTGCACAAATTTTTGTGCACCGGGCCTCTAGTATCTAATAAAAGGGTAATATGCAAATTAACTGTGACTCTGTCACAAAGATGGCGGTGCCCATAGCCACAAGATGGCGACACTCAGTCCCCTCAGCCTCGCTGGAGTCCCCCAGTCCTGGGAGGGGGGGGCGGCTGCTGAGAGCGGGCAGCATGAGCAGCCCGGTGGAATGCTTGCTTCATCTCTGTGGTGACTAAGCAAGTGTCCCACTCCGGCCGTGGAGGACCTCTGAGCAGTGTGCATGTGCGTGGAGCGGCCTCTGGGCCACGGAGAGCCTTTGGGCAGCGCGTGCGGAGCAGCCAGGGCCTGCAGAGATTAAAGAACCACAGGCAGTGGGCCTAAGTCGTCAAGGCTCCCCGATTAGAGAGGGCTCCCCTGAGGGCTCCCAGATTGGAGAAGGTGCAGGTTGGGCTGAGGGATCCACCCTCATGCAAGAATTTTGTGCACTGGGCCTCTAGTAGTAGAATAAAGTGGGAAGAATTACTGTACCTTCTATAAGTCTTATTATATAGCAAATGCACTCAAAACATTATAGTATAAGCAGATGGACAGACATATAGATAAATGGAATAGAATAAAAAACCTGGCCTGGGGGAGGGGCTGGAAATAGACCTACACAGATATTTCCTACTGATCTTTGACAAAGGCGCAGAAGAAATTTAATTATTCTAAATTAATAAAAATTTGTCTTTTAACAAATAGTGCTAGAACAATTGGATATCCATAGCAAAAAAAAGAACATTGACATAAACTTCACATCTTGTGCAAAATTGAACTAAAAATGGATCACATATTTAAAGGTCAATGTAAAACTATAAGATTTTTAGAAAAAATCTTTGGGATTCAGGGCAAGGCAAAGAGTTCTTAGGCTCAACATCTAAGCATGATCCATTTAAAAAAAAGGATAAATAGGTCTTTCCCCATATCCAACAAAGGAACAGTATCTGGAATATATAAAAGAACTCTTGAAACTAAACAGTAAAAAAAAACCCCAAAAATCCAATTAGAAAATAGGTAATAGGCATTTCACTGTGGATGATAAGCAGATGGCAAATAAGAGTGTGAAAAGATGTTCAACTTCATCAGTTATTAGAGAGTTGCAAACTCAAACCTTAATAAGATATCTCTATATATGTATCAGAATGGTCAAATAAAAAAAATAGCGACAATACCAAATGCTGGTGAGGATGAAGTGGGTCCCTCATTCATTACTGGTGGGAACGTAAAATGATTCAGGCACCCCAGAAAAATGGTTTGGCGGTTTTCTATAAAAAAAGTGAACATGCAATTACCCTAAGACCCAGAAATTGGATATGAGGTATTTATCTCAGAGAAATGGCAAACATGTTCACACAAAAACCTGTACATGAATGTTCGTAGTAGCTTTATTTGTAGTAGCCAGAAATTGGAAGCAATCCTGATGCCTTCAACTAGATGAATGGTTAAATGAACTGTGATACATTCATAGGAAAAGAAGTGAACTAAAGGGACATGCTTGGATGGATGTGCAGAAAATGAGGTTGAAAAAGCCAATTTCACATGTTTGTACAGTATGATTCCATTTGTATGATCTTCTTAAAGTGACAAATTATGGAAATGGAGAGCGGATCTGTGGTTACAGTAGGTTCAGGAGGGAGCAGGGCGGCAGGGTCAGGTAAGAGGGAAGTGGGTGTGGCTGTAACAGGGCACTGGGAGGGATCCTGGAGTGAGGGACTGTTCTGTGTCTTGACAGTGGTGGTGGATACATAGATCTGCCCAGGTGATAAAGTCGCATAGAACTTAATATGCACACACACACACACACACACACACACACACACGAGTATAAGTAAAACAATAGAAATGGACAAAGGACCTAAACAGACACTTCTCCAAAGTGGACATACAGAAGGCCAAGAGACATATGAAAAAATCTAGAGGCCTGGTGCATGAAAATTCATGCACTGGAGGGGGTTCCCTCAGCCCGGCCTGCCCCCTTTCACTGTCCAGGAGCCCTCAGGGGCAGGAGGTGACCCAGCGATCAGGGAAAGGTGACGCTCCATCACACCTCTGCTGCTGCCACTGCCACTGCTGGCAGCGCAAGACTCGGCCGGCCCTGGTTACCTGCGCCTCGGGCAGCTCTGGGCAGCTGAGCAGCCACCATCTGAGGCTTGCCTGTGCCTTGGGCCAGCCCTGGGCAGCTGAGAAGCTGTGGGGTCTGGGGGACTCTGGAGGCAGGCGTGTGGAGTGGCCGGGCCCGCCTGGGGGCAGGCCTGTCCTTGTCACGCACCTGCCACCCTGGCAGGGCTGAGGGGACTGGATGCTGTCATCTTTGAGGGTGGGGCAGTCAATTAGCATTTTCCCTCTTTATTGGCTGTGGATGCCACCATCTTTGAGGGTGGGGCAGTCAATTAGCATTTTCCCTCTTTATTGGCTGTGGATGCCACCATCTTTGAGGGTGGGGCAGTCAATTAGCATTTTCCCTCTTTATTGGCTGTGGATGCCACCATCTTTGAGGGTGGGGCAGTCAATTAGCATTTTCCCTCTTTATTGGCTGTGGATGCCACCATCTTTGAGGGTGGGGCAGTCAATTAGCATATTTCCTCCTTATTGGCTGTGGGTGCCACCATCTTTGCAATGGCATGAGGGTCAATTAGCATATTCCCTCTTTAATAGATAGGATGCTCAAATTCCCTAATCATCTGAGAGATGCAAATTAAAATGACAATGAGGTTATCACCTCACACCAGTCCGAATGGCTACCGTCAACAAGTGCTGGTGAGGATGTGGAGAAAAGGGAACCCTAGTGCACTGCTGGTGGGAATGCAGACTGGTGCAGCCATTATGGAAAACAGTATAGAGTTTCCTCAAAAAATTAAAAATGGAACTCCCGTTTGACCCAGTGATCCCACTTTTAGGAATGTATCTCAAGAAACCAGAAACACCAATCAGAAAGGATATATGCACCTCTATGTTCATAGCAGCAAAATTTCCAATAGCTAAGACCCTAAGATATAGAAACAATGCAAGTGTCCATCAGCAGATGAGTGGATGAAAAGCTGTGGTACATTTACACAATGGAATACTATGCAGATGTAAAAAAGAAAGAACTCTTACCATTTGTAGCAGCATGGGCAGACTTGGAGAGTATCATGCTAAGTGAAAGAAGCCAGTCAGAGAAAGAGAAGTATCACATGCTCTCACTCATATATGGAATCTAATGAACAAAATAAATTGATGAACGAAATAGATCCAGAAGAGTAGAAGCATAGAACAGAGTGCGGAATCTCAGAGGGAAGGCGGAGGAGGGAGGGTGGGGAGTGATTAACCAGGCAATTTATATGCATATGTGGACACAGACTATAGAGTAGTGAAGGCCTTGGAGGAGCGGGTGTCGGGGGGAGGAAGTCAATGGGACAAACAAACAGACAGGGGACACCTGCATTCCTTTCAACAATAAAAGAAAAAAAAAGAAACAGCAACAAAAAAAGAAACTTGAACAAGAAGGATGGCTTGTCTCCATGTCAATATCCTGATTGTGATATTGTACTATAGTTTTGTAAGGTATTACCATTGGGGAAAAGTGGGTAAAGGGTAAAGGGAATCATCTTAATTATTTCTTCTAATTGTGTGATAATCTATAATTATCTCAAAAAAGTTTAATGTGAAGAATGGTCTTCCCCGTCTGCTTTAACCATGACTACTGATTGGAAGATCCTCAGAATATTGCTTACTAAAGTTCTTAGAAGTCTCCACTTTCACCATAACTTTCTTTTTTAAAAATATTTTTTATTGATATTTTACAGAGAGGAAGGGAGAGGGATAGAAAGTTAGAAACATCGATGAGAGAGAAACATTGATCAGCTGCCTCCTGCACACCTCCTACTGGGGATGTGCCCACAACCAAGGTACATGCCCTTGACCCGAATCAAACCTGGGACCTTTCAGTCCGTATGCCGCCGCTCTATTCCACTGAGCCAAACCAGTTAGGGCACTTTCTTTTTTAAAAAAAATATTTTTATTGATGTCAGAAAGAAGAAAGAAGATAGAAACATCAATGATGAGAGAGAATCATTGATCGCTGCCTCCTGCACGCCCCCTACTGGGGATCAAGCCCACAACCCGGCATGGGCATGTGACCTGACCAGGAATCAAACTGTGACCTCCTGACTCTTAGCCACTGAACCACACTGACCTGGCCACCATAACTTTCCACACTACACCCAAAGAAAGCATGCTAAGAGGAAAACAAAACATGTACTATCTCTTTAAATATCCTTTGGTGGCTAATCCCATAGGACAGTATTCAAAATTTTTAGACCAGTATGCAAATCACTCCAGGATCTGGTACAACTCAGTTCTCCAAATTTCAGTTCCATCTCCTTGGCCATCCTCAAGGTCTTTCTCATGCATCATATGGAGCTTGTGGAAGATGCTATGCTCCCTCAGGCTCCTTCCTGTGCTGCTCTGGGCTTGACACACCCACATGGCACACTCGCCCTTCTTCATCCAATTAACACCTACTCATGCTCTAAGGCAGTGGTTCTCAACCTTCCTAATGCCACGACCCTTTAATACAGTTCCTCATGTTGTGGTGACCCCCAATTTCATTGTTACAAATTGAACATAATTAAAGCATAGTGATTAATCACAAAAATAATATGTAATTATATATGTGTTTTCTGATGGTCTTAGGCGACCCCTGTGAAAGGGTCGTTCGACCCCCAAAGGGGTCGTGACCCACAGATTGCGAACCACTGCTTTAAAGTCATTGCCTCCAGCAAGCCAGTAGCACTGGGCATCATCCATCCATAGCCTATGAGGGTTTAGAGCAGGGTTCCTCAAACTTTTTAAACAGGGGGCCAGTTCACTGTCCCTCAGACCGTTGGAGGGCCGGACTATAGTTTCAAAAAAAACTATGAACAAATTCCTATGCACACTGCACATATCTTATTTTGAAGTAAAAAAACAAAACGGGAACAAATACAATATTTGTATTTGCATGTGGCCCGCGGGCCGTAGTTTGAGGACCCCTGGTTTAGAGGGTCTGGAGGCCAGGAATAGAAAAGTTCTCTGAAAAGAGTTGTTGGAACACTATAGCTTTTCCATACCTGTTTCTTTTTTGGGGGGAGGAAAGGAGAGAGAGAGAGAGATGCTTTCCCTGCCCCTCTGCTTTCATTAGAGCAACTTTAAGAGAATAATTTGTGAGGCTTGACATGTGCCTCCTGAAATTTGGGGGGGACACAAGGGCTTGGTGTCTGGCCCATGCCTGAGCAACCCAAAGGTGAGGCGATGGCTGAAACAACACTCCTAGTGGGAGAGCAAGGAGCAAGAGAACCGGCCCAGGAGTGAACTGCCAACACCCTTGCTAGGGTAGGGATGCACCAGCCCTTTTTATAGCCAAGTGGACCTACGGGCAAGGCCCAGCCTGGAGCAGCTGCAAAATAAGCAGGAGGGATGTGGACCCAAACAGCTCACACAGGGGCTGCCCGGGGGAGAATCACAGAAAAGCACCTCCTGTGGCTGAGGAGCTATGTGGCGTGGCCCTTCCTCCCTTTGAGAGGCCCTCATTGGGACACAAAACCTTTTAGTGTCTTTATTGTGGCACAGACTTTGGTGTCCAGGAGAGAGCCCACAGAAGACAGGAGCCCGGGGAGGGCGTTGTGAACAGTGGGCCAGAGGCAGCCTCACCCAGGCAGCGGAGCTGCACTGGGACACATCTCCAGGGGGATTCTTAGGGAAACCACAGATTTGCTCTCAGAACATCAGCCTGTTCAAAATAGCTGCCAAGCTTAGAGGGTCAGCTGGGTGCCAGCAGCAGAGATATCAGAAGGGGAGTCTGGGGGGTGTGAAGTGGTGAGAAAAGAGAGACTGACATTCCAGTTTCCCATGCCTGTTTCCAACCCAAAGCAGTCCTGGCTGCAAGGCAGAGAGAACCTAACACCTAGGTCAGAGTCAGAATTTGGCAGTTTGCAGTGCACTTTCTGCTACATCATTGTTTTATGTAGTAAGTAGAGCTTGCAGTGATAGGCACGGGCATTTACGACTTGACTTCGTGGCAGGCTCGCCTGCCAATGTAGCAGCTCTCCCAGCAAAGCCTAAGGATTATCTCTCCTTGTGGCGTGTGCATGCAGAGCTGTGGACTGGGTCAGCTCTGAAAGTGGGTGAGCAGCCAACTAACGGACCACCCAGTTAATGTATACAAGCGTCTACCATGTCCCAGGCTCAGAGACTGGGCAGCCGGGAATTCACAGCAAGGTCAGTGCATGTGCTTCTGCCCTTAAATAAAATAGTTTCCAGGATTTTTATTGGCATTGTAGTCTCCACAGTGGATTTTTATAGTCTCTTATGTGAAGCCCCTCAAAGCTGAGCAGAGAGAGAGAAACACACAGAACATACCCCACAGCTTCTCCCAAGCCCACGGTCCTCATAGACTCAGGCTTGGTGGTGGTGGGCATGAAGAACACCATCCACAAATAAACCGGAGGCCCTGGCCAGGTGGCTCAGATGGCTGGAGCATCACCCTGTACACCAAAAAGGTTGTGGGTTTGATTCCTGGTCAGGGCAAACATCTAGGTTGCAGGTTTGATCCCTGGTTGGGGCACATATGGGAGGCAACCAATTGTTTCTCTCTCACATCGATGCCTCTCTCTCTCTTTCTCTATCCCTCCTTCTTTTGCTCTCTCTCTAATATCAATAAACATATCTTTGGGGGAGGATTAAAAAAATATATAAAAATAAACTGGGCTGCAAAGCTGAGGCCTGTACCGCAGTGAAGCCTGTGGAGATGTATTGTCACCCAAATGATTCGTTTTTCTCTGTCCCTGTTTCTTATCCGTAGTTCTCTGCCCTTCTCTGGACCCATGTCAGGTTAAAAAACCCTGAACTTGAGCCATGGGTCTTGGAGACTGTCTGGGGGCTCTCAAGCATGGGGTCCTCTCTGATTGTGCCCGGAGACCCATGGCTTGGGATGAGGGGTCATTTTGGTAGTAAATTCTCACACTTGAGTAGCAGATGGACCCTAGCAGAGAACAGACATTTGCCTGGCCCCCAGGGTCCATCCCAGAGGGAGTCTGGATGCCCAGACCAGGGGCGAAGATGAGACAGTGACAGTCTGCAGTCAGCGCAGCCTCTCTGTGCTGGTCACTGCTGCTCCCCCATTTGAGCTTCCCAGGGATCTTCAGTGAGCCCATGGCTGTCAGAAGCCGGTCCATCCTTGCTGCTTGACACAGTCGCTGCAGGGAAGAAACATCTGCACAGCATATGTTTCAAGGGACCTGGCATATATGGCATACTGTTCTTAATATGTTTGCTCCCCTTCTTAGCGCTATGTGTTTTAACCAAGGTCACCTCTCTGAGAAAGGTTGTTTCCCCAGGGGGGGACTTTTCCCTGGAGTTAGGGATTAACAGGACTAAGGAAGGGAATAAATCAGTAAAACCCCTTAACTAAGTGCCAGGTGGGTAGTTAATCACTTTAACTACGAACAATCACGCTTAAGCTACATAATCTTTACTTAGGATAATCTCCTTCAGTTACTTCCTTGTAGCTTAACAGAACAATAGAGTAGTGACCTTGGAATGGAGATAACAAATGCCCTAACCTTTGGAATAGAATGGATAGGATTAAAATCAACTGGTATAAATCCAGATGTAACAGGAGAATAAAGGTAGCACATGCCTAGAGAACCTGGCTAGAACCTGGCTGGAGAACCTGGCGAGAGAACCTGGCTATGCTGATCATCTGAACGCTGCCTCCATGTCATTCATTCTTCACCAACTCTATCCACACCTTTGGGAACCCCTGGACCCGCTGGGGCTGGACCCCAGCACAGGGCCACGCAGGACATTCAGAAATGGTATCTGGGGGCAGGGAGCAGCAGAGAGGGCAAAACCAGGAGGCTTCTCAGCCAGGCTAGACAGGGACCTGGAGGAAAGGACTGGGAGAGGCAGAGCTGAGGCCTCGGCTGGGACCAGAGTGGGGCCAGGCCTGCACAGAGGACCGAGGGCTGCGGTTGTGCAGTAGAATGTCCTGTGCGATTGAGTCCTGAGCCGAGAGGAAAGGAAGTGTTAGCAATCTGGTCTTCTGGCCTCTGCTTCTTTGTAAAATATGTTTTTACTGATTTCAGAGAGAGGAAGGGAGAGGGAGAGCGAGACAGAAACATCAATGATGAGAATCATCAATGGCTGCCTCCTGCAGCACCCCCCCCGCCCCCTTGGGGATCAAGCCCACAACCCCAGGCATGTGCCCTGACCGGGAATTAAACAGTGACCTCCTGGTCCATAGGTTGACACTCAATCACTGAGCCATGCCGGCCTGGCAGGCTTCTGCTTTTGCAATAACTGTCAGATGCAGGAATACATCTGGCCTGATTTCAAGGGTATCCAACTTCACCCGCACAGAACAGAGACGTGACTGTGGCGGGTACCCTGCTTGGAGAGAAACTGAGAGATGGGCACAGTGAGCACAGAGATCCGAGGAGCCAAGACTTGGGAACGTGTGGCTCTAACCTCCGGGGCAGGGAAGCAGCACTTAGCGCCAGGCACGGTGCTGGACGCCCCACCCCCTGTCTCAGTAAACGCTGGTTACCTGTGTCCCCTTTTTAATAAAGAGAACGCTAGCAGAAGTTGGGAAGTTAATTTGCCCGAGGTCACCAGCTACCCCGCAGCAGAGCAGGGCTCAGTCCAGGCCGGTAGACCCTTGCACTACCGATAACTGGCAGACACAGGGATTTGAAACGGCCTCCAGAGTGGTAGCCACCTGGTGAACGCACTGAACTTTATAGTTCTTTGATTTTTTTCTCTAATAAAAAGTGAAACAGCCAAGAAGAATCTTCTGGCGCAGTGGTTTCTGGGAGTACTGTGGGTTAGCAGGACGCTAGGAGGGGAGGAGGAGACTTCAGGGCCCACCCCCACCAAGTGCTCATTTGCTCCCCATTCACCGGGGTCCTGATACGGGGCTCGGGCATCTCCCCGTCCCACGTCCCCATCCCTGTGGGGACACAGCTGTGTCTGCAACATTCAGATCCATCATGCTGCTCCGTCTGTGAAGTGGTGACCACCTGCAGTTCTGTAAGACCCACCCGAGTCCGCCTTTACGCGGAACCCCACGCCGGCACCCGCGCCACTCACGGGAGGGTGCCTGGGGAGGGTGGCTCGGGAGGGTGCCGGGGGAGGATGGCTCGGGAGGGTGCGGCCCCAGGTGGAAGGACGCCTCCGCCTCCCGGGACTCACAGAGTAGGAGGCTGCTCCCTCCAGGCCGGGACAGAGGTGCCTGCTGCTCAGCCCAGTTCAGCTCAAGGACATGGTTCTCTCCTCGGACCCACACTGAATGCCATGGGCTGAGTCAGGAACCTGGCCAGGTCTTCACGGGACACGGCACCGCCGGAGGGCTCTGCTCGGACCAAACGGAGCGCGGCAGAGAGTCTGGCTCCGCGTGTCGAGGGATGTCTGCGCCTGAATCCCCCTCCACTGACCACTCCAGCGGCCACTCTCCACAAACCAGGACCTCACCTTCTGGTTCAGGCGAGTGAGCCCTGCAGTAATCTTCGTCCAAAGCGCCTAAACACCCCACCTGCCCCGCTCCCACACTCCAAGCCGGCCCCGCAGCCTGCCCCTCTGAGGGCCCGCATTGCGCTCAGGACAGGTGTGAACAGGGCCACCCCTGGGAAGGAAGAGCGTTCAGCGGTCCAGGAAGCAGCGCAGCGGAAGAGCCCAGCCGTGGGTGTTGTATATCCCGCGAGGGCCAGCAGGGGGCGCTGCGGGCTCTGGCGGGGCCAGGCCAGCGAAGGCGGGT
>NW_005355347.1:566422-583690 GCF_000412655.1 Myotis brandtii | reverse complement strand
TAGCCGAGGGGCGGGGTGGGACCCGGCCTGCCCGTGGGATGCGCGGCGGCCCTGCGACAGCTGTTCCTGTGTACAGGTTGGGACCGGAAACTGGCTGTCCAGTACCGGGAGGCCTGAGCTCTCGCTGAAGAGCATGGAGCTGATGTGACCTGACCGGTAAGAAGCCATAACCAGGTCTAGGTCGCGGTTTGGCCGGCCGGGGCTGGACAGTTTTGGAGGCCAAAACATTCCCACTACAGGACCGGCTCGAGGGCCGTAGACACAGCGTAATTCGTCAGTTAATTCCACAGCTGTTTTTGAACACCTCGTATGTGCTGTTCTAGAAGTTGGGAATATTGATGAACAAGATAGTCAAGGTTCCTGATTTTTTGGAAGGGATAGAATCAAGAATTATATTTTGAATATGTTAGGTTTGAGTTGCCTAGTAGGATTTTTCCGACATAAAACATTGAAACAGTATAGGTTGAAAAAATTTTCCAGTGAACTCTGTATACCCACCACCTCCATCCCACCATTAACATTCAGCTACTCTTCCTTTTTTCACACATCTATTCTTATCTCCAGCCCTCTCCCATCTGCCAATCACCTGATCGATTTAGTTTTTATTGTGATAAAATATATATAGCAAAATTCACCTAGTACTTAAGTTGAGATGTCACATAAGCCATTGGAAATTTGAGTCTGAAGTCCTGGGGGAATGTCAGGGCTAGAATTGATCTTTGGAATCATCACCATATACCTGGTATTTAAACTAAGGATGAAACCATCTAGGACGGTGGAGCATGTGCTCTATCTAGGGAAGCCAAAAACGGGGGAAGGTGGTGGTCAACTGGTGAATCCTGTGTAAGATGGCCTTGGCAATTAGGAGGATTTTAATTTAACAAGAACAACTTTAGTGGAGTAAAGGGCCTTACAATCAAGGGATCTTTTTTTCTTTTTAAGATAGGAAAAAAAGAATATGTTTATATGGCAGTGGGCTCAAACTCATAGAGAAGGAAACATGATACATATGAGAGGGTAACATTGCAGGGGAAGCTCCTTGAATACCTGAGAGTACCTGAGAAATCATAGAGCAGGTGGACAGTTGGCTTTGAAATGAGCAGGAACACATATTTTACACTAACTGGAGGGGGCACCAAGGTAACGGGTGCAGATGCAGGTAGTGTAGAAGCAAGGTCTGTGAACGCGGTCATTGGCTGAGAGTAAGGGCAGCAGAAGACAGGGGAAGAGATGCTGGAACTTGGAGGAGAGACAAGTGACACAGTTCTTTTGGAGAGTGGGAAAGTGAACTAACCAGGGAAATGGAGTTGGATTGTTAGGCAGTGTTGAGTACCCGTTTGAGATGTGTAGTCATGAATTTAAAGTGAGATTAACCATTGGGGCTTGTGTGGTTTTCTGTGGGAATGTTCCATCCTGGGAGGGTGCTGTGAAGATTAAATGAGATAATGCATGGGTACCAGTACAGTGAGAAGTATAGGATGAATGTTACATATTTTTGAGTTCTCATTTTTTCTTTTGTTTATATAAATGGGACTGAGGAGGGATGATGTTTATAATCTGATGGGATCTTCTTTCACATGTTTTCCAGCCAAACTAGAGACCACTGCAGTTTGCAGCTTCTTGGAGTCTGACTTCTTATGAAGTTGCATTTATATAGCTTGAAAATTGAGGATGTTTGCTAAAAATAAGCAAAATAGAGCTCTCCATTGTTGGACTAATTCATAGTCTTGGACTGGATGCACTACAGATTTGTCACAGCGGCAGTGCATAAGTTTTTGTGAAAATCTTTTATTAGGTATTTCATATTGGATCTGATGTACTGGGAGTCTATGGAATCCACAGCTCTAAGATCACCAGGGCGAATTTCATTTTAATAGTTTGTCATTTCTCCCTGACCACTTGGGATGTATTATGATAACTGTACAAATAACGATAGTGGCTGATATTGACAACTCTTAAAAGTGCCAAGCACTATCTAAACACATCATATATGTAATCTTGGGACCTCGACTCTGTGAGGCGAGTACTATTATTATATCTAAACTTCAGATGCAAAAATAGGTTCAGAGAAGTAACTCATCCAAGGTACATATAGCTTGATCTCCATTTTCTGCTGCAGATTTTAATTTTTTGAAAAATGACTACTTGGCCATCACTTATCTACATTGTGGTGCGGTAAAGGTAATGCTGCCACTTACTAGTTACGTGACTAGGAGCAAATTTAACCTTTGTTTCTTTATCCATGAAATGGGAATAATAATAGTCCTGCCTAAAGGATGACATGACTTAATGCATGTAATAAGCCTTGTTGTTTAAATGCTGCTATTATCATTTGCCTGGTCCTGCAACCATGGTGGTATGTGTGCTGATTGATTGACTTTCTTATAAGAAACTAGTGGCCCAGTGCACAAATTCGTGCACTGGTGGGGTCCAGCTGGCCTGCCCCTGATGGGGTCTGTCAGAGGCAGGCTGGCTGGGGCAAAGGGCCTTGGGAGGTTTGCCAGCTGGCCCTGCCCCTGATCAGGGAGGGGGGTGATGGGGTCGGGGCTGGGCCAGGCAAGTGGCCACAGGTGTTTTGGTTGTTCTGCCGTTTGGTCTATTTGCATATTACCCTTTTATTATATAGGACTAGAGGCCCGGTGCATGAAATTCATGCACTGGGAGGGTGTCCCTCAGCCTAGCCTGCACCCTCTGTAATCCGGGACTGCTGGCTCCCAACTGCTCACCTGCCTGCCTGCCTGATTGCCCCTAACCGCTTCTGCCTGATCACCCCCTAACCACTCCCCTGCCAGCCTGATCGACGCCTAACTGCTTCCCTGCCAGCCCAATTGCCCCCAACTGCCCTCCCCTGCCGGCCTGGTCCCCCCCAACTGCCCTCCCCTGCCAGCCTGGTTGCCTCCAACTACCCTCCCCTGCTGGTCTGATCACCCCTAATTTCCCTCCCCTGCTGGCCTGATCGCCCACAACTGCCCTCCTCTGCCAGGCATCTTGTGGCTGTGGGTGCCGCCATCTTTGAGGGCGTGGCAGTCAATTAGCCTATTCCCTCCTTATTGGCTTTGGGCTCTGCAATCTTTCGACGGCGTGAGGCTCAATTAGCATATTTCCTCTTTATTAGATAGGATGTGTCCTGTGACTGTGTCTAGAGTGAATTTAAAAATTGCAGGGCATTCAGCTAATGCTCCCAACTCCGGCGTCAGCTTTGTTTCCTTTGATTTTATTCTCTCTGATGGAAGCAAACATAACAATATGCGTCTTGGTGCAGTTAACAACTCAGACTTCCTTCAGACGCATCCGACCATTGATGTTCATTTCATTCGTCTAGGCATTGACAATATGCGTCTTGGTGCAGTTAACAACTCAGACTTCATTCAGACGCATCGACCATTGATGTTCATTTCATGCCACTTATAAGTAAGGCTTAATGCGATACCATTTTGTCTTTCCCAAATGGGCAGCCTATGGGAGGGATTTTTAGAAAGGCCAATGGACTACACAGCTGGTGCTGGGCAAAGCGTATGGTGACTGTTGTCATTGGACTGTATATAAAAGTGTTCTGAAAAGATCTGTAAAATTTAGACTTGCTGTGATGTATGGCATCACTTACTGCTTAAAAGTAAGTAGAAAGGCATGGCATGGGAGGCCAGTGAAAACTCACAAAAGGGAGAGTAAGTGCATGAAATGAAGCAGGGTTCCCAGTGGGTTTGCATCAGAATCACCAGGGGGAGTTTTATGAAACTTTGCAAAATATAGGCTCCACGTCCACAGATTCTAAATCAGTAAGTCATGACAGGGTTGTGGAATCAATCTACTTTTTAAAAAATATACTTTTGTTGATTTCAGAGAGGAAGGGCAAGGGAGAGAGAAACATGAATGATGAGAGAGAATTATTGGTTGACTGCCTCCTACATGCCTCACACTGGGGATTGAGCCCACAACCTGGGCATGTGCACTGACCTGGAATTAAACCATGACCTTCTGGTTCATAGGTTGATGCTCAACCACTGAACCATGCAGGCCGGGATCAATCAACTTTTTAAGAGCACCCCAAGTGACTCGGATGTGCAGTGAGCATGGTTTATCAGTACAGAGCAACATTTTTCAGCCCTGAAGCTGTTTTAGAATCACTGTTCAATTAGCATTAAAAAAATAACAATGATGTTCCAGACCCCCCCCTCCCCCCTAGGGATTCTGGTTTAATTGACCTGGATGAGGTTTGAACATTTCATGTTGGCATTTTGAAAAAAAGCTTCTTAGGTAATTCTAACTTGCAGCCAGGTTTGAGAATCATTGATTTAAATGATTAGCTAGAGTTCCCTCCAGAGTTTAGTCACTCATAGATTTTTAAAAAATATATATTTTATTGATTTTTTACAGAGAGCAAGGGAGAGGAATAGAGAGTTAGAAACATCAATGAGAGAGAAACAACAATCAGCTGCCTCCTGCACACTTCCCAGTGGGGATGTGCCTGCAACCAAGGTACATGCCCTTGACCAGAATCGAACCTGGGACCTTTCAGTCCGCAGGCTGACACTCTATCCACTGAGCCAAACCGGTTAGGGCAGTCACTCATAGATTTAAAATAGACTTAACTTCAGGCAACATCTTATCAGAAAAGTGAAAAAAATTAGCATTTCTAAACTTGTCCATGAAAATGTTCAATCTAATAATAAGGTAAACAATGAATGAAATGAATTGGTAACTGAATTAGCATTTATCACATAATAAAGATTTCATCAAGATTACCCTGGAAATGAGGTTAACATTTACTGAGAGCTTTATATATAATATCAATCTAACAGCAACTAGGAGGTTTGCATTATTCTTATTTGTAGATGAGAATTTTAGGGCTGAGGGAAGTTAAGTAGCTTGCCCAAGATTTACATTCAGGTGTTTATAGCTCCAAAGCCAAGGTTCCATTTCCTCAGTGCTTCTCAACCTAGACTACACATTTGGATCACCTGGGGAATTTAAATGACTAGTGCTTGGGTCCCATACTCAGAGATTCTGATTTTATTGGTTTGGTGTGGCCTGAACATGGGATTTTGCAAAGTTCTCTAGTGTGCAGCCCCTGTGGTCTAAGTTAGTGGTCGCCAACCGGTGGTACCTGGAGCACTGGTGGTCGGTGAGGTCCGAAAGGTTGGCAACCACTGGTTTAAGGAAACCTTTGGAGCAGTGGTCTCCAACCAATGGTCCACAGACCACTGGTAGTCCGTGAGGTCTGTAGGGTTGGCAACCACTGATCTAAATTCATTTTCTCTCACACCAGCAGGTTGTTCCTCCTCAGACTGCTGTGACTGGGCTCCACACCCCTACACATTTACTTAGCTCAGTGTCCTTTTTACTCCTTCCTGCTTTTAATGAATATGTATTGAGTGCCCACTTTGTGTGTTGAGGTGACACAGTGGTGACCAGAGACTGAGTCAACAACCTCATTGTTCTTATATTGAGGGAGATAGATAGTAAACATGTGATCAGATTCATATGGACTTACATACATAAGTACACGTTAAGCCTTCGGACCTCACGGGCCACCAGTGGTCCGTGGACCACCAGTTGACGACTGGTGTTCCAAAGGTTTCCTTAAACCAGCGGTCATCAACCTTTCAGACCTCAGGGACCACCAGTGATCCGTGGACCACCGGTTGGCGACCACTGTTTTAAGGCAATTGAAAAGTGTTTTTAAGAAATAAAGCAGGGAAAAAGATCCAAAATGGTGGACAACAGGACGGCAGTGAGAGAGTGTGAGTGAGAGAGCGAGCGAAAGGGGATTGTGTGGACATGTGGTGTGTGTGTGTGTGTGAGTGTGTGTGAGTGTGTGTGAGTGTGTGTGAGTGTGTGTGAGTGTGTGTGAGTGTGTGTGAGTGTGTGTGAGTGTGTGTGAGTGAGGGACAGTTATATTCTGCAGGACTGTTGGGGACTGGTGGACCAGGCTCCCCTAGCCAGGCAGCCTCTACTACTGCTAAAATCTCTCACAGGGCAGCCAGCTCTGCCACAGAAACCGTGCCATCTTGAAGGGGAGAGCGGCTGTGTCTGGGAGCCCAGCCTCACCTTTACCCAGGGAGACCTCGGACACAACCCGGGACCCTACAGCAACACTGGCCATGAACCAGCTGCCTCGGCTGTGAACCCATGAACACCAAGAAATCAACCTCCCTGGCTGTGGGCTCCTAAAATGTTTGTCCAGGGGGAGACAAAATGGTGGCTGAATAGGTGGAGAGATCCGGTGCCTTCTCACGGAACAGATAGAAGAAACAGCTGAATCAAATGATATCCACCCTGAACTGGTGAATTAAACACAGCTGGAGAGAGAATCCATGGACAGAAAGGTCAGAGGCAGCCTGGAGACCAGTGGGATCGGGGATCTGGGCTGGAGGGAGAAATGCACTCAGTTGGGTACTACAGTGTCAGAGGGAGATTGTGCTGCGTGAAGTCCGCGTACACTGGGAACACGTGTAGCACTCATCTGTGGAAGGGTGTCCACAGGGCTGCTGGCAGCAGGGGACTCTAGGTCTAAGCCCACAGCTGTGGGAGGCTGTGCCCAGAAAGGCAGCCTGAAGTTCTGCCCCAGCTGCACAGTGCCTGGTGGGGAGAGAGGCATGGAGCGGCGTGGTTGCTCTGTCTTTATAATTCCCTTGCTTTTACTCGCTAAACCCAGGATCTTTCAGTTACAAACACTCACCGAGGCTGCAATGCAGAGGAAGGTGGTTTTGTGGAAGCTGGGGAACAAAATAGGGAGAGGCGATCAGGAAGCCAGCTCTAGGACAGAATCCCTCCAACCCTGAACAGACATTTTTCTCCTGGAGACTAGGCCCCTCCTAGCAGCATAGCCACACCCAGCCTTGAGCTCAGCAGGGAAACAAAGATTCAAAATACCCCCAGGGAGCCCTCGGTTTGTGGGGCCATTTGGTTCCAGAAATTAATACAGAAACACTGCCACCTAGAAGCTGTGTCAGGAATATAGATGCTTGTGTAAATACGACTGAAAGCAGGCAGAAAAACGAAGTGGGCAGATTGGTCCTGCCTGACTGAAACCAAAGCTGTGGCATCTGACACAGAATCAGTGGATCGCTGGGAGCTTCAACACGGTGCTGACTATCTAGCAGGAAGCTGAGATGTGGCAGACAGAACAGTGGAGAGGGGTCTTACACCAGCCCCCGTGGGACATTAAGTATTCAGCTGAAGCGAACAAACCTCACTTTTTAAAAAAATCTTTTACATAAGAAACTAAATTGTTTTTCTTTTCTTTATTTTTAAAAATTATTATTATTTAACCTTTTTAAACCTTTTTTTGGATTAGTGTTCTACATTCTATTTTTTATCATTATTTTACTCTATCTCATTTTTTTCTTTATGCCAACCCTTTCTTCCTCACTTCCCCCTTTTTCATCCTGTTTCTCTTTTATTCCTGCTTCAGTTTTTCTCCTTTCTTTTTACTCCTTGTTAAAAATTTATCTTCTTTATCTGCTCTAGTGACACGTTATTATTATAGTAGTCTCTGTTGGCTTACTCATATATCTAATTTCCTCTCCCCTTCTCCAAGTCCATGCACCCTTCTCTTTTCACTTTGCTAGCCAATTTTTTTTCTTGTTGTCATTGTTTGTTTGTTTGTTTTTTATTATATGCTTTTGTATTTCCTCTCCTCGCTTGTTTTCTTCTATTAATAGCTTATTTAGTTTCATTTGCAAAACTCAGGCCTACCTGCTCCCCATTCTATTCTCCTCTTCCAAAAATAGATGAATATATAGATAGGTAGATTAAATAAAGGGGAACATTTTAAACAATATTTTTATTTTTATATATGTAAATTTTAATATATATATTTTAATTATTATTATTTTTTCTTTTTTTAATTGAGTATTTTGTTTTTTTACTTTTCTTTGTATACACTCATTCTCTTTCTACTGCCTCTATACTGAATCATGGCCATTCCTCCATTCAATTCCTTTACCTTACCTTGTGAAAATAAGTTATGCCTCTTCAGATTCAGCTCCCCTCCTTTTTGTCCTGGGTGTTGGTTGTTTGCATTTTTTGGTTTAGTTGTTGGTTTTGAGGAGTTCCCCCGACCCCCATATACGTATATATATTTTTACCCTTCTTTTTTCTTCTTCTTCTCTTCTCTCTTACTTTTTTTTTCCTTTTCTTGATATCATTTTTGCACTGTTTTCTCTCCCCTAATTCTCTTTTCTCTGGTGGTCAGCTTTATTTGGGGTTATCGGTGTCGTGAATACATATGTATTTTGTTCCCTCTGTGTCGTGTCTTGTTGAGTTGTATTTTATGCCTTTTGGTCAATGTGGCAGAGAGTGAGCCACATCACCAAACACCCTGAGAAGAGTGAAAATTGGGGGACAAAGAAATAACCCCCATGTGAAAGAAAAGGAGGGATCACCAGAAAAGGAAGTAAATGAAATGGAGGCAAGGGATTTGTCAGAAAAAGAATTCAGAGCAGTGGTCATAAGGATGCTGAAAAGGATGGAAGACAAATTCAGCAACATGTGTAAGAATCAGGGGAAATCAAGAAGAACCAGGAAGAAATGAAGAATGACATAGCTGCAATAAAGAACACAATAGAAAGGATCAACAGTAGACTAGAAGAAGCTGAGGACCGCATCATTGAGCTAGAAGACAAGTTACGATAAAACACCCAAGCAGAGCAGCAACTGGAAAAAAACACACCTAAAAAACAGGAGGAGAGCCTAAGGGAGCTTTGGGACAACATGAAATGAAACAACATTCACATAATAGGGGTGCCAGAAGCAGAAGAAACTGAGCAAGGAATAGAAAACCTGTTTGAAGAAATAATGACAGAAAACTTCCTTGATATTGGGAAGAAAAAACTCACACAAGTCCAAGAAACTCAAAGATTCCCACACAAGATGAACCCAAAAAGACTGACACCAAGACACATCATAATTAAATTGGCAAACACCAATGACAAAGGAAGAATCTTAAAGCTGACAGAGACAGAAAGTTTCCTACATGGGATCTCCCATTAGACTATTGACTGATTTCTCAACAGAAACACACCAGGCAAGAAGGGAATGGAATGAAATATACAAAGTGATGCAAAGCAAGGGACAAAATCTAAGAATACTATACCCAGCAAGGCTATCATTCAAAATTGAAGGTGAAAAAATCAGGAGCTTCACAGACAAAAAAGGGCTAACAGAGTTTAGTACCACCAAACCAGCAATGCAAGAAATGCTAAAGGGACTGCTTTAAAAGAAGAAATAGGAAGGGAAGTTGGAACACAGGCATAAAGAATAAAAAATGGTGACAAACAAGTACCTATCAATAATAACTTTAAATGTAAATGGATTAAATGCTCCAATCAAAAGATATAGGGTAGCTGAATGGATAAGAAAACACAACCCATATATTTGCTGTCTACAAGAGACCAACCTGAGAACAAAGGATTCACACAGACTGATAGTGAAGGGATGGAAAAATTTTTTTCAGGCGAATGGAAATGCAAAAAGAAAACAAAAACAACCAAAAAACCCCCTGGCATAGCAATACTTATATCTGGCAAATTAGACTTCAAAGTGAAGGCCATAACAAGAGATAAGGAAGGCCACTTCATAATTCTAAAGGGAACAATTACTCTAATTCCAAAACCTGATAAAGACACCACAAAGAAAGAGAATTACTGGCCAATATTCCTGATGAACATAGATACTAAAATTCTCAACAAAATAGTAGCAAATAAAATCCAGCAATACATTGAAAAGATCATACACCATGACCAAGTAGGGTTTATTCCAGGAATGAAAGGCTGGTACAATAGCTGCAATTCAATAAATGTGATACATCACATAAACAAATTGAGAGACAAAAATCACGTAATCATATCAATTAATGCAGAAAAAGCATTTGACAAAATCCAACACCCTTTCTTGATAAAAACTCTCAGCAAAGTTGGAATAGAGGGATCATATCTCAACATAATAAAAGCCTTATATGATAAACCTACAGCCAACATCATACTCAATGGGAAAAAAATAATTTCCCCTAAGAACAGGAACAAGACTGGGATGTCCGCTTGCACCACTCCTGTTTGATATAGTACTGGAAGTCCTAGCCATAGTGATCAGACAAGAAGAAGAAATAAAAGGCATTCAAATTGGAAAGAAGTAAAATTGTCATTATTCACAGATGACATGATATCGTACATAAGAAACTCTAAAGACTTCACCAAAAAACTACTAGAATTGAATTTGGCATTTGGCAGTGTAGTAGAATACATCATGAACACCCATAATCGATGACTTGTTTTATACACTGATAATGAATTCTCAGAGAAACTAAACGAAAAATCCCATTTACCATTGTAACAAAAAATTAAGAAACTTAGGAATAAATTTAACCAAGTAGGTAAAAGACTTGTACTTGGAAAGTTAAAGACACTGAAAAAAAGAGATAAAGATATAAACAAGTGGAAGAATATACCGTGTTCATGGATCTGTAGCACCAACATCATTAATACGTTTGTATGACCAAAGGCATTCTATAGAGTCAATGCAAACTCTATTAAAATACCAACAGCATTTTTCACAGATCTAGAATAAATACTCCACAGATTTACTAGTATATGCACTAAACAAAGACCCCTAATAGCTGCAGCAAGCTTGAGAAAGAACAACAACATTGGAGCAATAACAATACCAGATACCAAGTTATACTACAAAGCCACCATAATGAAAACAGCCTGGTACTGGCACAAGAACAGGCATATAGATCAGTGCAACAGAACAGAGACCCCAGAAATTGACCCAAGCTATTATGCTCAATTAATATTTGACTAAGGAGTCAAGAAAAATAAAATGAAGTCAAAACATTCTCTTTAGTAAATGGTATTGTGAAAATTGGACAGATACATGCAAAAAAATGAAACTAGACCACCAACTTACACCATACACAAAAATAAACTTAAATTGGATAAAAGACTTAAATGTAATTCAGTAAACCATAAAAATCCTAGAAGAAACCATAGGCAGCAAAATCCCAAATCTCTCAGAGCAATATGTTTACAGATACATCTCCTAGGGCAAAAGAAACTAAGGAGAAAATAAACAAATGTGAGTACATCAAAATAAAAAGTTTCATCCCAGCAAAAGAAACCATCAACAAAACAAAAAGGGAGCTCAGTGTATGGGAGAACATATTTAGCAATGATACACCTGATAGGTTTAATATATTAAAAATATATGAGAAACTCATACAACTTAACAAAAGAAAGACAAACAATCCATATATACATATGTATGTATATATGTATATATATATATGGAAATCATACAATTTAAGACAGATAATCTAATTAAAAGTTGGCAAAGGACCCAGATAGACACTTTTCTAAAGTGTACACACAGATGGCTAAGAGACATATGAAAAAATGCTCAGTCACTGATCATCAGAGAGATGCAAACAGGTGTCACACCTGTCAGAATGAGGTGTCACACCTGTCAGAATGGCTACCATCAACAAATCAAATGACAAGTGCTGGCGAGGATGTGGAGAAAAGGGAACCCTAGTGCACTGCTGTTGGGAGTGCAGACTGGTGCAGACACTGTGGAAAACAGTATGGAGTTTCCTCAAAAAATTATATATATAAAATGGCCATTTGACCCAGTGATCCCACTTCTAGGAATATATCCTAAGAAACCAGAAACACCATCAGAAAGAATGTATGCACCCCTATGTTCATAGCAGCACAATTTACAATAGCGAAGACCTGGAAATAGCCCAAGTGTCCATCAGTACATGAGGGGATAAAAAAGCGGTGGTTCATTTATACCATGGAATACTATGCAGCAGTAAAAAAACAAACAAAAAAAGGATCTCTTACCCTTTGAGACAGCATGGAGGCACCTGAAGAGTATTATGCTAAGCGAAATGAGCCAGTCAGAGAAAGAGAAGTATCACATGATCTCACTCATATTGGAATCTAATGAACAAAATAAACTGATGAACAAAATAGATCCAGAGGAATAGAAGCATAGAAGAGACCATGGAATATCAGAGGCTAGGTGGGGGAAGGTGGGTGCGTGGGGAGTGATCAACCAAAGAACTTGTATGCATATATGCATAACCGATGGGCACAGATAATAGGGTGGTGAAGGCCTGGGATGAGTTCGGGCTGGGCTAGAAGTTGTCACTGGGGGAACGAAGGGGACATATGTAATACTTTCAACAATAAAGATAAAAATAAAGTAGGGTAATGAGTAGAATCAATGTAACTGCATTGCATGAGAGTTTCAATTGTTCCATTACCTCACCAGAACTGCTGTGTATTATTTGTGTGTTTCATTTTAGCAGGTACATAGTGGTATCTCATTTTTTATTGACCAGTGGTGTTGAGTATCTTCTCATATATTACTCTTTGTATTTCTTTGGTGAAGTATCTGTTCAAATTTTTGCCCATTTAAAAAACTTGGGTTGCCCTGGCCGGTTTGGCTCACTGGATAGAGCATCGGCCTGGGTACTGAAGGGCCCTGGGTTCGATTCTGGTCAAGTGCATGTACCTTGGTTGCAGGCACATCCCCGGTGGGGGGTGTGCAGGAGGCAGCTGATCAATGCTTCTCTCTCATCGATGTTTCTAACTTTCTATCCCTCTCCCTTCCTCTCTGTAAAAAATCAATAAAATATATTTAAAAAAACAAACAAAAAAACCCCCCCAAAACTTGAGTTGTCGTCTTTTTTAGTTACAAAGATCTTCATATGTTTGGATACAAGTCTATTTGTAGATACTGTGGTTCATCTTTGTATTTTCTGTTTTTAATATTTTTTATTAATATTTAGAGAGAGGAAAGGAGATGGAGAGAGCAACATTGATTTGATACCTAGTGAGATTGAGCTGGAAACTGGGAATCAAACCTTGCCACCTTTCGGTGCACAGGACAAGACCCAACTCACGGAGCCACACCAGCCAGGGCTGTCTTTGTATTTTCTTAATGGTATCATTTAAAGAGCAGAAATTTTTAATTCTAATTATCAGTTTTTTTCCTTTGTGGTTTGTGCTCTTAGTGCAGCGGTTCTCAACCTGTGGGTTGCGACCCCTTTGGGGGTCGAACGACCCTTTCACAGGGGTCGCCTAAGACCATCGGAAAACACATATATAATTACATATTGTTTTTGTGATTAATCACTATGCTTTAATTATGTTCAATTTGTAACAATGAAAATACATCCTGCATATCAGATATTTACATTATGATTCATAACAGTAGAAAAATTACAGTTACAAAGTAGCAATGAAAATAATTTCAAGCTTGGGGGTCACCACAACATGAGGAACTGTATTAAAGGGTCGCAGCATTAGGAAGGTTGAGAACCACGGTCTTAGTGTCTACAGAAATGTATTCTCACAGTTCTGGAAGCTTAAAGTCTGAAATCAAGGTGTCAGCAGGGCCATGCTCTCTGAAGGCTCCAGGGGAGGATCCTTCTGAATTTATTCAGGTGACATTGATTGATAAAAATTTTAGGTTTCTAATGTGCAATTCTGTAATATATCATCTGTACATTGTATTTGTGTTCACTGCCCAAGGTCAAGTCTCCTTTCATCACCATTTATCTCCCATTGCTATCTGCCTCAAGCCCCCTTATTCTCTGATAATCAACATACTGTTGTTTGTGTCTATGAGTGTTTTTTCTTAATCCCGTCACCTATTTCACCCAGCCCCTCCCTTCTCTCAGCTCGCAGTCTGTTCTCTATATTTATGGTCTGTTTCTATTTTGTTTGTTTATTTTGTTCATTAGATTCCACATATAAGTGAAATGATATAGTATTTGTCTTTCTCTGACTGGCTTAATGCACTTAGAATAATATCTACCCTCTAGGAGTAATCTATGCTGTTGCAAAAGGTAAGATTTATTTTTTTTTAAAGACAGAGTAGTGTTCCATTTTGTAAATGTACCACAGCTTTATTTCAAATTATAATCTTTATTGTTGAAAGTATTACATATGTTCCCCTTTCTCCCCACTAACCCCCTCTAGCCCACCGTCACCTCCTGCCCCAGGCTTTCATCACTTAATTGTCCGTATGCATGGGTTATGCATAGATATACAAGGTCTTTGGTTGATTACCTCCCACCGACCCATCCTCTCCCGCCTTCCCTCTGAGATCCCGCACTCTGTTCTATCCTTCTATGCCTCTGAATCTGTTTTGTTCATCAGTTTATTTTATTCATTAGATTCCACATATGAGTGAGATCAGGTGGTACTTGTCTTCTCTGACTGACTTATTTTACTTAGCATGATACTCTCCAGGTCCCTCCATGCTGTCTCAAAGGGAAAGAGATTGTTCTTTTTTGCTGCTGCATAGTATTCCATGGTGTAAATGTACCACGGTTTTTTTTATCCGCTCATCTACTGATGGGCACTTGGGCTATTTCTAGATCTTAGCTATTGTAAATTGTGGTGCTATGAACATAGGGGTGCATACATTCTTTTTGTTTGGTGTTTCTGGTTTCTTAGGATATATTCCTAGAAGTGGGATCACTGGGTCAAATGGCAGTTTATTGGTTTTTTGGGAAAACTCCATACCGTTTTCCACAGTGTCTGTACCAGTCTGCATTCCCACCAGCAGTATACTAGGGTTCCCTTTTCTCCACATCCTCGCACTTGTCATTTGTTGATTTGTTGATGGAGGCCATTCTGACAGGTGTGAGGTGATACCGCAGTTGTGGGGAAGCATGAGACTTGGTTGGAAAGTTTGTAAGCAGGACATTCCAAGAAAAGGGAAGTGTGCGGAAGGCCACCCACCTGTTTATTGGAATTCTGACTTAGGGGAGTGCTGAAGACAGTGCCCCTAATTATTCCTTGACCTTTCCATACAAGTCTGTGCATGTGCAGACCCCCGGGTGTTTACTGGAATCCTTACGCTTAATCTTTTGGTGTCCTTGCTTAAAGGATACTACAAACACATGTGTCCTCCCAATATTTTTTACCCTACTGATTATATCTAAAAGAGAAGCTTTATCTCAAACTGCTGCTACAATAAAAGCCTAATGAGGCAGGCAATCGAGGCTGTTTGGTTCCTTTAGCCAGGCAGTACCTTAGCCCTCTTTCACAGCAGAAGTTGTGTTGGAGTAATCCATTCATCCGTTGCTCAGGGTCGGCTTGCCAGCCCCAACACTCAGTGTCGTTTTAATTTGCATCTCTCTGATGATAGTAACTCTGAGCATTTTTTCATATGTCTCTTGACCATCTGTATGTCCTCTTTGGAGAAGTGTCTATTTAGGTCGCTTAATGGAGTCAAGACAGTCTCTTCAATAAATGGTGTTGGGAAAATTGGACAGATACATGCAAAAAAAATGAAACTAGACCACCAACTTACACCATACACAAAAATAAACTTAAATTGAATAAAAGACTTAAATGTAATTCGGTAAACCATAAAAATCCTAGAAGAAACCATAGGCAGCAAAATCTCACACATCTCTCATAGCAGCATGTTTACAGATACATCTCCTAGGGCAGTGGTCGGCAAACTGCAGCTCATGAGCCACATGCGGCTCTTTGGCCCCTTGAGTGTGGCTCTTCCACAAAATACTGACTTCTGCGCATGGGCCACAAAGTTTCAATTGCACTGTACATGTGCGCCCGCACGAGGTATTTTGTGGAAGAGCCACACTCAAGGGGCCAAAGAGCCGCATGTGGCTCGCGAGCTGCAGTTTGCCGACCACTGCCCTAGGAGATGTATCTGTAAACATGCTGCTATGAGAGATGTGTGAGATTTTGCTGCCTATGGTTTCTTCTAGGATTTTTATGGTTTACCGAATTACATTTAAGTCTTTTATTGAATTTAAGTTTATTTTTGTGTATGGTGTAAGTTGGTGGTCTAGTTTCATTTTTTTTGCATGTATCTGTCCAATTTTCCCAACACCATTTATTGAAGAGACTGTCTTGACTCCATTATATGTTCTTGCCTCCTTTGTCAAATATTGGTTGAGCATAATGGCCTTACTCAATTTCTGGAGTCTCTGTTCTGTTGCATTGATCTATATGCCTGTTCTTGTGACAGTACCAGGCTGTTTTCATTATGGTGGCTTTGTAGTATAACTTGATATCTGGTGTTATAATTTATCCAACTTTGTTCTTCTTTTTCAAACTTGCTGCAGCTATTTGGGGTCTTTTTTTAGTCCATATAAATTTTTGGAGTATTTTTTCTAGATCTGTAAAATATGGTGTTGGTATTTTAATAGGGTTTGCATTGAATCTGCAGATTGCCTTGGGTAGTATGAACATATTAATTACGTTGATTCTACCAGTCCATGAACATGGTATATTCTTCCACTTGTTTATATCTTCCTCTATCTCTTTTTTCAATGTCTTTAGATCTCCAAGTACCAGTCTTTTACCTCTTTGGTTAAGTTTATTCCTAAGTTTTTATTTTTTTGTTGCAATGATAAATGAGATTATTCGTTTAATTTCTCTTTCTGAGAATTCATTATTGGTGTATAAAAAAGACATCAATTTTTGGGTGTTGATTTTGTGTCCTGCTGCATTGCCAAATTTATTTATTAAATCTAGTAGTTTTTTGGTGGAGTCTTTAGGGTTTTTTATGTACAATATCATGTCATCTGTGAATAATGAGAATTTTACTTCCTCCTTTCCAATTTGAATGCCTTTTATTTCTTCTTGTCTGATTGCTATGGCTAGAACTTCCAGTACTATGTTGGATAAGAGTGGTGAAAGTGGTGTCCCTATCTTGTTCCTGTTCTTAGGAGAGATGGTTTTAGTTTTTGCCTGTTGAGTATGATGTTGGCTGTAGGTTTGTCACATATGGCATTTATTATGTTGAGATATGCTCCCTTTATTCCCACTTTGCTGTAAGTTTTTATCAAAAATGGGTGTTGGATTTTGCTGAATGCTTTTTCTGCATCTATTGATATAATTATGTGGTTTTTGTCTTTCAGTTTGTTTAGGTGATGTATCACGTTTCTTGATTTGCGAATATTGTACTAGCTTTTCATCTCTGGAATAAATCCCACTTGGTCATGGTGTATGATGTTTTTAACATATTTCTGGATTTGCTAATATATTTTTTAAATAAATCTTTATTGTTCAGATTATTACAGTTGTTCCTCTTTTTTCCCCCCATAGCTCCCCTCCACCCAGTTCCCCTCCCACCCTCTGCCCTTACCTCCCCACTCTCCTCATCCAAAGGTGTACGATTTTTGTCAAGTCTCTTCCCACACCCCCCCACACCCCTTTCCCCCTGAGAATTGTCAGTCCACTCCCTTTCTATGCCCCTGATTCTATTATA
>NW_005355347.1:557353-564378 GCF_000412655.1 Myotis brandtii | reverse complement strand
TTACCTATGCCACCATCTTGGTTTCTCTCGGATTTGCTAATATTTTGTTGAGTATTTTAGCATCTATGTTCAGGTATACTGGCCTGTAATTGTCTTTCTTTGTAGTGTCTTTATCTGGTTTTGGAATTAGAGTAATACTGGCCTCATAAAAAGAGCTTGGAATGTTCCTTCCTCTTGGATGTTGTGGAATAGTTTGAGGAGTAGAGGTGTCAGTTCTTCTTTGAGTGTTCGGTAATACTCCCCTGTGAAGCCATCCAGACCAGGCTTTTGTTTACGAGGAATTTTTGATTACTGCTTCTATTTCCTCAGTTATTGGCCTGTTCAGGTTTCTGATTCTTCCTGTTTGAATTTTGGGAGATTGTAGTTTTCTAGGAATTTGTCCATTTCATCCACATTGTCCCGCTTGTTGGCATATAGTTGTTCATAGTATTTTCTTACAGTCCTTTATTTTTGTACCACAGCTTTTTAATCCACTCATCTATTGATGGGCACTTAGGCTGCTTCCATATCTTGGCTATTGTAAACAACACTGCAATGAACATAGGGTAAATATAGTCTTTCAAATCCGTGTTTCAGACTTATTCAGGTTTAGTCCCAGAAATGAAATTGCTGAGTCACAATGCAGCTCCATTTTTTATTTTTGAGGAATCTCCATACTGTTTTCCATAGTGGCTCTATCAGTCTGCATTCCCACCAACAGTGCACCTACCTGGGTTCCCTTCCTGCACATCCTGGCCAACTTATTTGTTGATTTATTAATAATAGCTATTCTGACAGGTATGAGGTGATATCTCATTGTGGTTGTAATTTTCATTTCTCTGATGATTAGTGACTTTGAGCATATTTTCATCTGTTTATTGGTCATCTGTATGTCCTCTTTGGAGAAATTTCTATTCAGGTCCTTTGCTCACTTAAAAAAGTATATTTTTATTGATGTCAGAGAAGAAGGGAGAGGGATAGAGAGATAGAAACATCAGTGATGAGAGAAAATCATTTATTGGCTGCCTTCTGCGTGCCCCACACTAGGGATCGAGCCTGCAACCGGGCATGTGCCCTGACCGGGAATCAAACCATGTTCTGGTTTATAGATCCTCACTCAACCACTGAACCATGCTTCTAGGCCTGTGCCCATTTTTTAATTGGATTATTTGTTATTTTGGTGTTGAGTTTTATATGGTATTTATTAATTTTGGATATTAACCCTTTATCCAGTGTATCATAGACTAATAAATTCTCCCATTCAGTGGGTTGTCTTTTCATATTGTTGATTGTTTCCTTAATATTTTTCTGACATATCTCCTCAAGCAAGGGAAACAAAAGAAGAAATAAACAAATGGGACTACATCAAACTTTTGCTCTTTGTATCTTTTGGTAGTTGCTGGCCATTCTTGGCAGCACACTTTAATTGGTTGAGGCAATTAAAACCAGAACAATCTGGCCTCCAGCCCCCCAAGGCTATATCCTTACCATGTGCAGAATACCTTCACTTCATCTTAACTTCTCCAGGAAACTTGAGCAGTTCCATCACCAACTGAGTTTAAAATCTCCTCAAAATATTATCAACTCAGGATGTCCCAAATCTCATCTCCTAATTCACCTAAATCAGATAAGTGTGAACAGGAGTATGGTCTATCTTGGGGCAAAATTTGTCTCCATCTGTTTATGCTGAAATCTAGAAAACAACTTATCTGCTTTCATAATAGAAGGGTGGTACAGGCATAGGATAGACATTCCCAATCCAGAAGGGAGAATTTGGAAGGAAAAGTGTGTTACAGGTCCCAATGAAGTCCAAAACACAGCAGGGAACATTTCATTAAGTTTCAAGGCCTGACAGTAATTTTCTGGGTCAGTCCACCCTCTGGGCCGCTGGAGGCCCTGCTGTCCTCTGTGATGCCCTCAGTGAGGGTGAGCCTAATGTCAGACCATGCTCTGGTCAGAAGCATTCTTCGGGTAGTCTGTTTCCTGTGTATAATACCAAAAGTATGGCAGTCTGCCTTCATTTCATCCTGACTCTGTTTCCTTCAGTCCACGATAGCAGTGTTTCTGCTGAGAAAGCTGACTGGATCCAGGAGTCACAACCTTATCTCTTTGTTGAAAGTTTGTCCAGCCACATCTTTAGTCATGTTTCCAGAGCCTGATATATTGGGTAGTGTGGATGAAAAATGGTGCTTTATTAAATCTAACTTCACAGGGTAATCTGATCATGAATTCCTAACTGTGAAGGTCCTGGTGTGTAATTATGCCCAGGCATATAAATTCTTTAGTAAAAGGTTTATCTTTGCCTTAAGCAAGCCCTGTCCATTATTCTTGTGCATCTAGGGTAACACACCTGTGAAATACCTCTTTTACAGACCCCTCAGAGAACATATACAATGTTAGGTAACCTGTAATCCGGTTCCCACCTTGCTTTCTCCCACTTTCTACCTTAATTCCAAATGCATAAAGAAACTGCAAAACTGGTATTCGCCAGAGCATTTGAGATCTTGCTTTCTGGCTGTATCCTAAGTTTGGCTCGAATACAATCTTATAATAATTCTTTACAAGTTTGGATGCTTCTTAGGTTGACAATAAATTGAGAATTTTCCAAATCATCAAGTGCTGGATCCTTTTGCTAACAATTTCTTCCTCATTTTTTCCTTTTCATCTGCATTTTACTCTAAACAGCAAGGAGAAACCATGGCTGCATCTCCCTACTTGGCTTAAATATTGCTTCAGCTAAATATCCAAGTTTATTGCTTATGAGTTTTACCTTCCACACAATAATAGAACCTGACTCAGGCAACTTTCTGCCACTTTGTAACAAGGATCTCTTGTTTTCAATGTCCTCTAATATGTTCATTGTTTCCTGGTAAGGCCTCACCAGAAGAACTTTTAAGGTTAATATTTACAACAGTGTTGTGTTCTTGACTAAATATGTATTCTTTAAGACTAGATGCTTTTTCTACAATTCCCCTATTTTCTTTCTGACCCCTCACAAGAATCCCCTTTAACATCATATTTCTACTAACAGCCTTTTCATGGCAATCTAGGCTCCTCTGTCATATTTAAATTGGGTTGTTTTCTTACCATTGTGCTTTGTTTTTCCTTTTAAGCTCCCCAGTTTGTGACACTTTGTTGTGATAGCCCTTGGGCACCAATACAGTTATCCTCTATAAGTTTTATAGTTTTGTCTTTTACATTTAGGCCTGTGATATATTTTGAGTTAATTTATGTGAAAGTATAAGGTCTATGTCTAGATTTGTTTATTTATTTTTACATATGGAAGTCCAATTATTTCAATACCATTTGTGAAAAAGAATATTCTTTCTCCATTGAATTGTCTTTGCTCCTTTGTCAAAGATCAGTTGACTATATCTGTGTGGGTCTATGTGTGGGCTCCTTATTATGTTCCATTGATCTATTTATCCATTCTTTCATCAGTACCATGTTGTATCATAGTACATCTTGAAATTCTTAGTGTTAGTGTCTGACTTTGTTTTTCCTCAGTAGTGTGTTGGTTGGGCCTTTTGCCTTTCCAGATACACTTTAGAATGAGTTTGTTGATAACCACAAAATAACTTGCTGGGATTTTGGAAGGGATTACATTGACTATAAATAACACGGGGAAGAATTGAAATCTTAACAATATTGAATTTTTCTATACATATACATGAAATACCCCATATATTGATCTCAGCTTCCTTTCATCAGTTTTTTAGAGTTCCTCATATATATCCTGTACATATTTTGTTATATTTCATTTTGTGGAGGAGTTAATGTAATGCTAATGTGTTTTCATTTCCAGTTCCAATTGTTCATTGGTGGTATATTGGAAAGGAATTGGCATTTGTATGTTAACTTTGTATCATGCAACCTTACTATAATTGCTTATTAGTTCTAGGAGTTCTTTGTAGTAATTGTTGATTCTTTGGGATTTTCTTCAGAGACAATCATGTCATCTAAGAAGAAATAACAGTTTTATTTTTTCCTTCCAATTTGTATACTCTTTATTTCTTTTTCTTGTGTTATTGCTTTAGCTGGAACTTCCTATATGATCTTGAATAGGAGTGGTGAGAGAGGATATCTTTTGCCTTGTTCTCTATCATAGAGGTATCTAGTTTATCAACATTAAGTTACCTGTAGATTTTTAAAATACATGTTCTTTAGTAAGTTGAGGAAGTTCTCCTCTTTAGTACTAGTTTTCTAAAAATCATGAATAGAATTTGAATTTTGTTAAATGCTTTTCTGAATATGTGGATATAATAATATTTTTATTCTTTAGTCTGTTTTGATTTTCAAATGCTGAGCCAACTTTGCATACCTGGTATAAGTTCCATTGGTCATAGTGTATAATTCTTTTTATACATTATTGAATTCAGTTTGCTAATATTTTTGTTGAGTTTTGTATCTATGTTCATGAATGATGTTGGCTTTTTCTTTCTTCTAATGTCTTTATTGGATTTTGAAGTTAAAGCAGTGTTGACTTAATAGAATGAGTGAGCAAGTACTCCCTCTGGTTCTATTTTCTGGAAGAGATTTGAGAGAATTGGTATAGTTATTTTCCTATTAAATGTTTGGTAGAATTCACTGGTGAGAACTTCTGGGTCTCGTGCTTTCACATTGGAAGGTTATTAATTATTGATTCAGTTTCTTTAATAGACATTGGCCTATTCAGATGATTTACTTTTCCTTTTTGAGAGTATTGGTAGTTTCCATTTTATAAGGAACTGGTCTTTTTAATTTGTCAAAGTTTGGGACATCATAAAATTCCTTTATTATCCTTTTAATGTCCATGACATCAGTAGTGATGTTCCCTCTTTCATTTCTGTTATTAATAATTTGTGCTTCTCACTTTTATTCTTGGCTGTAGGTTTATCGGTTTTATTAGTTTTTTACAAAGAACCAGATTTTGGTTTTATTGATTTTTCTCTATTGATTTTCTGTTCAATTTCATTTATTTCTGCTCTAATTTTTATTATTTATTTTATTTGCTTGTTTAAGGCATACTTTGCTCTTCTTTCTTTAATATCCTGAGGTAGAAGCTTAGTTGTTAATTTTATCTTTGTTTTCTAATATATGCATTCAGTGATACAAATTTCTTTCTAAGAACTGCTTTTGCTGCCTCTCATGAATTTTGATAAGTTGTTTTTCCATTTTCGTTTAGTTTAAAATACTTTAAAATTTCTCTTGCGACTTCTTTGATCCATATGTTACTCAATTTCCAGTGAGCTCTTTCTTATGCCTAGTTTAATTTCACTGCGGTATGAGAGCACACTTTGTATGAGTTATACTCTTAAATTTGTTAAATTCTGTTTTATGTTCAAAGATGTAGCCTCTAAACTCTTCCAGCCTCTAGCCATCACCCAGTTCCAAAGCTGCTTCTACATTAAGTAGATGTCACAGCAGCACCCCTACTTCTCAGTACCAGTTTCTGCCTTAGTCATTTTGGGTAACTATAACAAATGCCATAAACTGAGTAGCTGAAACAATAGACATTTATATCTTTGACTTCTGGAGACTAGAAGTCTAAGATTAGGTGCTTGGGCAGGTTTTGGTGAGGGCTCTCTTCTAAGTTGTGTACGGCATCTCATTGTATCCTCACGTGGTGGAAAGAGGGCTAGCTAACTCTCTAGCCTCTTCTTATAAGGGCACTGGCCTCACTTAAGAATGCTTCACCCTAATGACCTGATTACCTCCCAAATACTCTACCTCCAAATACCGTCACTTTATAATTAGGGTTTTAATATATAAATTATGGAGGGACACACACATTCAGTTCTTTGCAGAAGGAAAGCAGATGCAAACTTCCTTTCTTAGTGGAGTCACACAGGAAGCACTTAATTTCCCCCAGCAACAAGTTGTGGCAGCTTGTGGGAAATGTCTACCAGGGAGCACACTGCACGTAGGAATTTAGGGTCATTTTTAGAGGTTAGTCATGGAGGCACCCATGAAGGACGTCCCTGACATTCCAGACACCCAGAAGGAAAGCAGGTGCTAGCATACACTACATCATTTGTATAATTGAGGCACTCGGAGTCACTCTCACTCTTTAGGGGAAGTTTTTCCAGGCAGGTTTCTAGATGCCATTCAAGGCTAGCCTTGCAGCTAGGCCTTTCTGAGTAAAACAGCCTTTCTGAGCTGTTTTGGCAGCTCTTGTTGGCACACAAATGTAATGTGCATGTGTTCTTGATTGATATGATCCCAGTTATGGAAATGGTTCAGCTCTACCTTATAAATAAGTAGTTCTTTGGGTAATGCAAGTGTACTGATTCAAGCTATAGGAACTATTTTGAAATAAGAATTATAATGTAATTATTGGTTTACTTCCAAAGGAGAGAGAGGAAGGTATGAGGGAAGGAAAAAAAAGGAGGAACAGACAGATAGAAGGACCTGAAGTTCAGGGGGTTTGAGAGAATATGCCAAAGCAAGTTATGGCATCAATGAAATAAACCATAGAAGATTGTTCACTTTGGCACCTAAGTAGCAGAAGTATCCAGATACTGGAATAATTTTTTAAAAATTTCAATTACACTTAACATAAAATATTAGATTAGTTTCAGGTGTACAACATAGCAATTAGACATTTATATAGCTTATGAAGTGATTACCCCAACTATTCTAGTACCCATCAGACACCATACATAGTTATTAAATATTATTGACTATATTCTCTATGTGGTATTTTACATCCATGTGAGTATTTTTTTTATAACTGGTAATTTGTACTTCTTAATCCTTTTTCATCCAGTACCCACCCCGCTCTTCCCCTCTTCTCTGGCAGTCATAAATTTGTTCTCTGTATCTATGAGTCTGTTTTATTTACTTTGTTTTAAAGCAGTGATGGCGAACCTTTTGAGCTTGGAGTGTCAGCATTTTGAAAAACCCTAACTTAACTCTGGTGCCATGTCACATATAGAAATTTTTTGATATTTGCAACCATAGTAAAACAAAGACTTATATTTTTGATATTTATTTTATATATTTAAATGCCATTTAACAAAGAAAAATCAACCAAAAAAAATGAGTTCGCATGTCACCTCTGACAC
>NW_005355347.1:546395-557271 GCF_000412655.1 Myotis brandtii | reverse complement strand
AGCCCGAGAAACAATTCAATTACTGCATGAGTCATTTCCTGGTCGTGTAATTTCCCGTTTTGGTGATCAGAATTGGCTGCCCAGATCATGCGATTTAATGCTGTTGGACTTTTTTCTTTGGGTTTTTTGAAGTCTAAGGTTTATGCCAACAAGCCCACGACCACCCATGCCTTGAAGGAGGAAATTGAGCGCTGTATCAACGAAATTCAGCCACATTTATGCAAAACGGTCATGGAAAATTTCAACAAAAGAGTGCGTATGTGCCAGCAAAGCCGTGGAGGCCATTTACCCGATATGCTATTCCATACATAACCCTATACTGTATACTTTATGAATCAATAAAAGATTTACAATTTTTAATTATAAACCTGTGTTTTCTATGAAAATTACTTCTTGCGTGAATTTTGGGACACCCTTTATAAGTGAAATGATATGGTCTTTGTTTGACATATTTAATTTAGCATAATACCATCTAGGCCAGCGGTTCTCAACCTGTGGGTTGAGACCCCTTTGGCAGTCAAACGACCCTTTCACAGGGGTCGCCTAAGACCATCCTGCATATCAGATATTTACATTATGATTCATAACAATAGCAACATTACAGTTATGAAATAGCAACAAAAATAATTTTATGGTTGGGTCACAACATGAGGAACTGTATTTAAAGGGCCAGAAGGTTGAGAACCACTGAATTCTAGGCCCATCCATGTTGTTGCAAATGGCAAGATTTCCTTCCTTTTCATGGCTGAATAATATTCCATTGTATTTATGTACCACAACTTCTCTATCCGTTCGTCTAACAATGGACAGTCAGATTTCTTCCATATCTGAGTTATTGTAAATAATGCTGCAGTGAACATAGGGGTGCATATAAATTTTAGAATTAGTGTTTTATGTTTCTGTGGGTGAATACCCATAAGTAGAATTGCTGGTTTTTAGGTAGTTCTATTATTAATTTTTTGAAGAAAATCTATCCTGTTTTCCCTAGTGGCTGTACCAATTTTCAGTCCCACCAACAATGCACAAAGGTCCCCTTTTCTACACATCCTTGCCAATGCTTGTTGTTTGTTGATTGATTGAAAATTGCCATTCTGACAGGAGGTTTCAATTTGCATTTCTCTGATGATTAGTGACATTGAGCACTTTTTCATACGTCTGTTGGCCATGTGTATGTCCGCTTTGGAGAAATGTCCATTCTGGTCATCTTCCCATTTTTTTAATTCAGTTGTTTGTTTTCTTGCTGTTAAATTGCATATATTCTTTATACATAAATTTTCAATATTGACCCCTTGTCATTGATGAATGTCTTCTCCCAATATGTAAGTGTATTTTTATTCTGTTGATGTTTTCCTTTGCTTTGCAAAAAATGTTTTAATTTAATGTAGTTGCACTTGCTTATTCTTTTTTTGTTTGTTTCCTTTGCCTGAGGAGATATATCAGAAAAATATTATTTTGTATAATATCAGAAAGTTTAATGCCTATGCTTTCTTCTAGGAGTTTTAGTGTTTTAGGTCTTATCTTTTGTGTTTAATCCATTTTGAGTTTATGGTGAAAAAAGGTAGTTTAGTTTCATTTTTTTCCATGTATCTATCTAGTTTTCCCAGCACCATTTATTGAATAGACTGTCTTTATCCCATCATGTATTCTTGCCTCCTTTGTCATTGATTAATTGACTCTATATATGTGGGTTTATGTCTGGGCTCTCTGTTCTGTTCCATTGATCTGTATGTCTGTTTTTATGCCAGTACCATGCCATTTTGATTACTGTAGGCTTGTAGTATTGCATAATAGCATGATACATTTAACTTTGTTCTTCTTTTTAAAGATTGCTTTGGATAATCTGGGTCTTTTTCATTCCATATAAAAGTTAGAATTATTCTATTTCTGTGAAAAATTGCCATGGTATCTTGATAGGGGTTGTATTGAATTTTTAGGTTTTATTGGGTAGTGTGGACATTTTAATAATGTTAATTCTTCCTATCTATGAGCATGGTATATGCTTCCATTTATTTGTACCTTCTTCAATTTATTTTTTAAATGTCTTATAATTTTTTGAGTACAGGTATTTTACCTTATGATTACATTTATTCAAAGGTTTAAAATTTTTTTGATGCAATTATAAATGTGATTGTTTTCTTAGTTTCCCTTTCTGATAGTCATTAATGGTGTACAAACTGTAACTGATTTCTGGATATTTATTTTTTATCCTGCTACACGACTGAATTCATTGATCAATTTCAGTAATCTTTTGGTGGAATCGTTAGGATTCTCTATGTACAGTATCATGTTACCTACAAATAATGAGTTTTACTTCTTTCTTTCCAATTTGGATGCCTTTTATTTCTCTTCTTATCTGGTTGCTGTGGCTAGGACTTCCAGTACTATGTTGAATAAGAGTGATAAAAGCAGACATCCCTGTTCTTTTCCTCATCTTAAGGGAAACACTTTTAGTTTTTGCCCATTGAGTATGATGTTGGCTGTGAGTTTGTCCTATATGGCCTTTATTATGCTGAGGTATGTTCCCTCTATTCCCACTTTGCTGAGAGTTTTTATAATAAATGAGTGCTGGATTTTATAAAATGCTTTTTCTGTATCTATTGATATGAACATATGATTTTTATCCTACATTTTGTTTATGTGGTATATCATGTTTATTGATTTGCGGATATTACACTAGCCTTGTATCCCTGGAGTAAATCCCACTTGGTCATGGTGTATGATTATTTAATGTATTGCTGGATTAGGTTTGCTAATATTTTGTTGAGGATTTTAGCATCTATGTTCATCAGGGATATTGGCCTATAATTTTCTTTCTTTGTACTGTCTTCATCTGGTTTGGGAGTTAGGATAATGCTGGCCTCATAAAATGAGCTGCTCTTGAAATTTTTGGAATAGTTTTAGAAGAACAGGTGTTAGTTCTTCTTTGAATATTTGGTAAAATTCACCTTTGAAGCTATTTGGTCAAGGACTTTTGTCTGTTGGGAGTTCATTTTTAATTTCTGTTTCAATTTCATTCATTATAATATGTATATTCAGAATTCCTGATTCTTCCTGATTCAGTTTTGGAAGATTTTATGTTTCTAGGAATTTATCCATTTTGTCTAGGTTGTTCAATTTGTTGGCATATAGTTCATAATATTTTCTTATAATCCTTTGTCTTTCTGTGGTGTTCATGGTTACTTCTCCTCTTTCATTTTTGATTTTATTTATTTGAGTCTTTGTTTCTTTTTCTCCTGATAAATCTGATTAAAGTTTGTCAATATTGTTTATCTTTTAAAAGAACCAGCTCTTAGTTTCATTGTTCTTTTTTTATTGTTTTTTTTTCTTAGACTCTATCTCATGTATTTGTTCTCTGACTTTTATTATTTCCTTCTACTTACTTTGGGCTTTGTTTGTTTTTCTTTTTCAAGTTTATTTGAGCTTTTTCTTGTTTCTTGAGGTAGGCCTATATGCTATGAATTTCCCTCTTGGGACTGCTTTCTCTTTGTCCTATATATTTTGAGTTGTTGGTTGTCATTTTTATTTGCTTCAAGGTATCTTTTGATTTCTTCCTTGATCCTATTTTAACTTATTCATTGTTTAGTGACTTGTTATTTAGCCTCCATGTCTCTGTGTTGTTGTTGTTGTTGTTTTCCATTGTTTTTTTTCTTGTGATTAATTTCCAGTTTCATACCATTATGGTCAGAGAAAATGGTTGATATAATTTCAGTCTTCTGAAATATTTTGAGACTTGTTTGTGTCCTAACATGTGGTCTATCCTAGAAAATGTTCCATGTACACTTGAAACAAATGTATATTGTGCTGCTTTGGGGTGAAATGCTGTGAAATATCAATTAGATCTCATCTAGTGTGTCATCTAAGGCCGCTGTTTCCTTGTTCATTTTCTGTCTGGAACTTCTATCCATTGATGTCAATGGTGTGTTAAAATTCTCTACCTTTACTATGTTAGTCAATCTCTCCCTTTATTTTCTTTAAGATTTGCTTTACATATTTAGGTTCTTCTATGCTGGGTGCATACATGTTTATAAGGGTTATATCATACTAGGGGCCCAGTGCATGAAATTCATGCAGGGGGGTGGGTCCCTCAGCCCAACCTGCACCCTCTCCAATCTGGGAGTTTCTGTCTGTCTTTGCAATCATATGAGCAAATTGTCTGAGACCCCAACCCAGTTTGGTTTGGTGCTCACAGAATAATAGAGGTCTTTCTTTTTTCTTTGCTCCATTGGTGGATATTTCCTAGAAGTTGCAGGATATCTTCCTTTTAATTTTTCCTCGACACTCTGACTTTACTTATGTCTCTCATGATTGCTTTCCCTCCACCCCCCACCCGCAACAGTAACTTGCTCCAGGCTCACTTTGCTCAGGTGTCTAGGAGACCCCACAATGCATCTGCCACCACAACTACGATTCCCAGCATTTCTGGTGCTCCCTGCGCTCTGGGCTTCTGCTTTCAGTCCAGGGGCTGCTACCAGAACTACGATTTCCAGAATTCCCTGTGCTCCTCACGCTCTTGGTTTCTGCTTCTGGTCCAGGGGCTGCAGAAACCAAAAGGACTGGGAACTCCAGCTGCCCCCACTCCGGGCTGACAGGACCGGACACTCCAGTGGCGTCCCTGGGACCCCGGCCCCTAGGCAGTGGTGTTCACGCGTGCTGGCCACTTAGAGTGGGCAGGGTCCCAGGGATGCCTGCCACGTCGCCCTGGCTACACGGCGGGTGGGTGAGCATCCCACCCCGCCCCCAGCCACTTGGCACCTGCGCGCATGAGTGCTGCCCACAGGCCCACCATCTTTGTTGGGTTAATTTGCATACTCACTCCTGATTGGCTGTGGGCATCGTGGAAGGATGGTCAATTTACATTTTTGTCTATTATTAGTATAGATTGTTAGGTTTCTCCCTTTATCATTATGTAGTGTCCTTTGTTTTAAAGTCTATTTTTCCATTCCAGCTGTATGAAATCTCTTTTCTATCCATTCACTCTGTGTGTATCTTTCATTTTGAGGTGGGTCTCTTGTAGACAGCATATAAATGGGTCTTGTTTTCTTATCCATGCAACAACCATATGTCTTTTGATTGGAGCATTTAAAACTTTTACATTTAAAATGATTATTGATAGGTAAGTATTATTGCCATTTTATTTTTTTAACTATGTTCCTTTTTGTAATGTTTTTCTTTTTCTTTTTTTTCTTTTTTTTATTGCTTAAAGTATACAAAGAGTAATTACATATGTGTCCTTTTTTTCCCCCCCGTCCTTGACAATCCCCTGGCATCCCCTACCCCCCAGTGTCTTATGTCCATTGGTTATGCTTATATGCATGCATACAAGTCCTTCGGTTGATCTCTTACCCCCCTCCCTCCTGCCCCCCAACCCTCCCCGGCCTTTCCGCTGCAGTTTGACAATCTGTTTGAGGCAGCTCTGCCTCTGTATCTATTATTGTTCAAAAGTTTATAATGGTCTCTATTATCCATGAATGAGTGAGATCATGTGGTATTTTTCCTTCATTGACTGGCTTATTTCACTTAGCATAATGCTCTCCAGCTCCATCCATGCCGTTGCAAATGGTAAGAGTTCCTTCTTTTTTACAGCAGCATAGTATTCCATCGTGTAGATGTACCACAGTTTTCTAATCCATTCATCTACTGATGGGCACTTAGGCTGTTTCCAAATCTTAGCTATGGTGAATTGTGCTGCTATGAACATAGGGGTGCATAGATCCTTTCTGATTGGTGTTTCTGGTTTCTTGGGATATATTCCTAGAAGTGGGATCACAGGGTCAAATGGGAGTTCCATGTTTTGTTTTTTGAGGAAACTCCATACTGTCTTCCATAGTGGCTGCACCAGTCTGCATTCCCACCAGCAGTGCACAAGTGTTCCTTTTTCTCCACATCCTCTCCAGCACTTGTCGTTTGTTGATTTGTTGATGATAGCCAGTCTGACAGGTGTGAGATGGTACCTCATTGTTGTTTTGATTTGCATCTCTCGGATGATTAGTGACTTTGAGCATGTTTTCATATGTCTCTTGGCTTTCTGAATGTCCTCTTTTGAAAGGTGTCTATTTAGATCCTTTGCCCATTTTTTGATTGGATTGTTTATCTTCCTTTTGTTAAGTTGTATGAGTTCCCTATAAATTTTGGAGATTAGGCCCTTATCAGATATAATGTTGGCAAATATGTTCTCCCATGTAGTGGGCTTTCTTGTTGTTTTGTTGATGGTTTCTTTTGCTGTGCAGAAACTTTTTATTTTGATGTAGTCCCATTTGTTTATTTTCTCTTTAGTTTCCAATGCCCTAGGATCTGTATCGGTGAAGAAATTGCTTCGGCATAGGTCTGAGATTTTGTTGCCTTTGGATTCTTCTAGTATTTTTATGGTTTCCGGTCGTATATTTAAGTCCTTTATCCATTTTGAGTTTATTTTTGTGTATGGTGTAAGTTGGTGGTCTAGTTTCATTTTCTTGCATGTATCTGTCCAATTTTCCCAGCACCATTTATTGAAGAGACTGTCTTGACTCCATTGTATGTTCTTGCCTCCTTTGTCAAATATTAATTGAGCGTATTGGTTGGGGCTGATTTCTGGGCTCTCTATTCTATTCCATTGATCTATATGTCTGTTCTTGTGCCAGTACCAGGCAGTTTTGAGAACAGTGGCTTTGTAATACAGCTTGATATCTGGTATTGAGATCCCACCTACTTTCTTCTTTCTCAGGATCGCTGCAGCTATTCGGGGTCGTTTTTTGTTCCAGATGAATTTTTGGAGAGTTCGTTCTAGGTCTGTGAAATATGCCGTTGGTATTTTAATGGGAAGTGCGTTGAATTTATAGATTGCTTTGGGCAGTATGGACATTTTAATGATGTTGATTCTACCAATCCAAGAACATGGTATGTTCTTCCATCTCTTTATGTCTTCCTCTATCTCTTTTTTCAACGTCCTGTAGTTTTCTGAGTAGAGGTCTTTTACCTCTTTAGTTAAGTTTATTCCTAGGTAGCTTAATTTTTTTGGTGAGATGGTAAATGGGATTGCTTTTTTAGTCTCTCTTTCTGCAAGTTCACTATTGGTGTATAGAAATGCCATAGATTTCTTGGCGTTAATTCTGTATCCTGCTACATTGCCGAATTCTTTTATTAAGTCTAATAGTTTTTTGATGGAGTCTTTAGGGTTTTTTAAGTATAATATCATGTCATCTGCAAATAAGGACAGTTTTACTTCCTCTTTTCCAATTTGGATGCCTTTTATTTCTTCTTCTTGTCTAATTGCAATGGCTAATACTTCCAGTACTATGTCGAACAGGAGTGGTGAGAGTGGGCATCCCTGTCTTGTTCCTGTTTTTAGGGGAAATGGTGTTAGTTTTTGTCCATTGAGTATGATGTTGGCTGTGGGTTTGTCATATATGGCTTTTATTATGTTGAGGTATGATCCTTCTATTCCCACCTTGCTGAGAGTTTTTATCAAAAATGGGTGTTGAATTTTGTCAAATGCTTTTTCTGCATCAATTGATATGACTATGTGGTTTTTTTCCTTCAATTTGTTTATGTGATGTATCACGTTGATTGATTTGCGGATATTGTACCATCCTTGCATCCCTGGGATAAATCCTACTTGGTCATGGTGTATGATCTTTCTGATGTACTGCTGGATCCGATTTGCTAAGATTTTGTTGAGGATTTTGGCATCTATGTTCATGAGGGATATTGGCCTGTAATTCTCTTTCATTGTGTTGTCTTTACCTGGTTTTGGTATTAGGGTGATGCTGGCTTCATAGAATGAGCTTGGAAGTGTTCCTTCCTCTTGGATTTTTTGTAGTAGTCTGAGGAGGATAGGTTTTAGTTCTTCCTTGAATGTTTGGTAAAACTCCCCTGTGAAGCCGTCTGGTCCTGGGCTTTTGTTTGCTGGAAGCTTTCTGATGACTGCTTCAATTTCTTCCATAGTTATTGGCCTGTTGAGATTTTTAGATTCTTCCTGATTAAGTTTTGGAATGTTGTATTTTTCTAGAAATATGTCCATTTCCTCCAGGTTGTCTAGTTTGTTGGAGTAGAGTTGTTCATAGTATTTTTTAACAATCATTTGTATTTCTGTGGGGTCTGTTGTTATTTCGCCTCTATCATTTCTGATTTGGTTTATTTGGGTCCTCTCTCTTTGCTTTTTGGTGAGCCTGGCTAGAGGTTTGTCGATCTTGTTTATCCTTTCAAAGAACCAGCTCTTGGTTTCATTGATTTTCTGTATTGTTTTTTTGGTCTCTATGTCATTTATTTCTGCTCTAATCTTTATTATCTCCTTCCTTCTGCTCACTCTGGGCTTTTCTTGTTGCTCTCTTTCTAATTCTTTGAGCTGTAGATTTAGATGATTTACTACCATTTTTTCTTGTTTGTTGAGGTAGGCCTGTAGAGCTATAAACTTCCCTCTCAGGACTGCTTTCATTGTGTCCCAAAGGTTTTGGATTGTTGTGTTTTCATTGTCATTAGTTTCCAGGATGTTTTTAATTTCTTCTTTGATCTCATTGGTAACCCAATCAATATTTAATAACATGCTATTCAGCTTCCAAGTGTTTGAGTATTTTGGGTTGTTTTTATTGTAGTTTATTTCTAATATTATGCCCTTGTGGTCTGAGAAGATGCTTGGTATGATTTCAATCTTCTTGAATTTGGGGAGACTTTGTTTGTGACCCAATATGTGGTCTATTTTTGAAGATGTCCCATGAGCACTTGAGAAGAACGTATATTTTGTTGCTTTGGGGTGAAGTGTTCTGAAGATGTCAATTAAGTCCATCTGATCTAGTGAGTCATTTAGGATTGCTGTTTCTTTGCTGATTTTTTGTCTAGCAGATTTATCCAGTGATGTCAGTGGTGTATTAAAGTCCCCTACTATGATTGTATTGTTGTCGATCTCTCCCCTGATGTCTTCCAGGAGTTTTCTTATGTATGTGGGTGCTCCTGCATTGGGTGCATATATGTTTATCAGGGTTATATCCTCTTGTTGTATTGATCCCTTTAGTATTATGAAGTGGCCTTCCTTATCTCTTGTTATGGCCTTCACTTTGAGGTCTATTTTGTCGGATATAAGTATTGCTACCCCAGCTTTTTTTTCATTTCCATTTGCCTGAAAGATATTTTTCCATCCCTTCACTTTCAGTCTGTGTGAGTCCCTTTTAATGAGGTGGGTCTCTTGTAGACAGCAAATGTATGGGTCATGTTTTTTTATCCATTCAGCCACTCGATGTCTTTTGATTGGACCATTTAGTCCATTTACGTTTAAAGTTATTATTGAAAGGTACTTGTTTGTAGCCATTTCTTTTTTTGTGTGGCTGTTTTCTTTCTGGGCTTTTTATTTCTTCTTTTTACACCAGTCCCTTTAGCATTTCTTGCATTGCTGGCTTGGTGGTGATGAACTCCCTTAGCCTTTTTTTGTCTGTGAAGCTTCTTATTTCCCCTTCAATTTTGAATGATAGCCTTGCTGGATAGAGTATTCTTGGATTCAGTCCTTTGCTTTGCATCACTTTGTAAATTTCTGTCCATTCTTTCCTGGCCTGATGTGTTTCTGTTGAGAAATCGTTTGATAATCTGATGGGGGATCCTTTGTAGGTAACTCTCTGTTTCTCTCTTGCAGCCTTTAAGATTCTCTCTTTGTCTTGTACATTTGCCATCGTTATTATGACGTGTCTTGGTGTGGGTCTTTTGGGGTTCATCTTGCCTGGGACTCTCTGTACTTGTGTAACTTTTTTCTTCCCCATATCTGGGAAGTTTTCTGTCATTATTTCTTCAAATAGATTTTCTAATCCTTGCTGCTCTTCTTGTCCCTCTTGCAGCCCTATTATGCGTATGTTACTTCGTTTCATGTTGTCCCGAAGCTCCCTTAGGCTCTCCTCCTGTTTTTTAATTTTTTTCTCCAGTTGCTGTTCAGATTGAGCTTGTTTCTCTGCCTTATCTTCTAACTCACTAATTCGGTCCTCTGCTTCTTCTAGTCTGCTGTTGAAACTTTCCATGGTGTTTTTGATTGTAGCTATATCACTTTTCATTTCTTCCTGATTCTTGCATAGGTTGTTGATTTTCTCATCCATCCGGTGAATGAATTGTACAACCATTATTCTGAATTCTTTTTCTGTCATGTTGCACGCTTCAACTTCATTAATTTCCTTTCTTGGTGATTCCTCATTGTCTTTCCTCTGGGTGTTGTGTCGTTTCTTCATTCTGCTTATCTCCCGATGGATCAAAGGTCGGGTTGCGTGGGCCTGGGCCGTGTGCAGTGGGAGCCTCCCACCACCTTAGTGTCACTGAAGAGCTCTGACACTAAGATGTGTGGTTGTTGTTGGTTGGTGGGAACCAGGCTCGCTCTGAGTCAGTGTTGCCAGCGCTCAATGTGGCCTCGTATGTGCCCTTAGAATTAGGGACCCTGCCTGCACCGTGCTGAAATAGAGACCCCCCTGGAGCGTGTTGAAAACCAGAGCCCCCTAGCATGCGCCAGGAGTCAGAGTTCCCCAAGAGTCCAGTATCAGAGTCTCTGTTGCTTTGCGCGACTTCGCCTTGAGAATCAGGGTCCCTGTGTGCCCTTGCACCAGGAATTGGATTCACTGGCTCTTAGTATGAATGCACAGGGAATCAGGATCTCAGGCGCAGGTGATAAGAAACACAGTCAAGTCACTGGTGCTTGGTGCTGCCTCCTGCCCCGAGAAAAGGGATCCTTGGGCCTGTGCTAGGCAGACAAATTCCCGTTCGCGCGATTGCTCCCGGCCCAGGGCTCCCCGAAGCCGGCAGTGCGCCAGTGCGCGTAGGATTAGTTCCTGGTGCTGCGGGCGAGTTTTCTCCCAGCCCAGGGCTCTGAGGCCCCAAGTGCGCGCAGGATCAGTTCCAAGGTGCTCGCGCACTTCCAGGCCAAAGTTCCTGCAGCACT
>NW_005355347.1:532345-546229 GCF_000412655.1 Myotis brandtii | reverse complement strand
CCTCGAGGGTCTCACTAGATTTCTTGAGGGTCTCACTAAGTTTATTGGCGGTTTCTAGAGAATTCTTGAAAAACCTTAAAAGTGTGGTTTTGAACTCTATATCCAGTCGTTTGCTTTCCTCCATTTCTGTCATTTGTGACCTGTTTCTTTGTCTCCGCATTTTTTATGCTTCCCTGTGTTGGTAGAGTGGCTTTGTGTGCTAGGTGTCCTATAGGGCCCAGTGGCTCAGCCTCCCCAATACCTGAGGTGGACACTCTTGTTTGAAATGCTCTAAAAATATCAATTAAATACATGTTATCTCATTTGTCCTTTAAGGCCAGTGTTTCCTTGTTTATTTTCTGTCTCTATGTCTGTTCATTGATGTCAAGGGTGTTATTCCCCCTTCTGTTACTGTATTAATACTGCCAATCTCTCCCTTTATGTTTGTCAATAGTTGCTTTATGTATTTAGGTGCTCCTACATTGGATGAATAAATGTTTAGAAGAGTTATATTCTCTTGTTTGATTGAAGTTTTTATCATTATGAAATGTTATTTTTTGTCATTTGTTATAGCCTTTGTTTTAAAGTCTTTTTGTCTGATATAAGTAGTGCTACCTTAGCTTTAAATTTTTTTAAACTTGCATTTAATATATTTTCCCATACATTTAGTTTTTGTGCGTCTTTTAATCTGAAGTAGATCTCTTGTAGGAAGCATATATATGGGTTTTCCAATCTTCTCAGCCACCTTATGTCTTTTGATAGGAGCATTTAGTCCATATACATTTAAAGTAATTATTGATAAGTATACAGTTATTGCCATTTTATTGTTTTCTGATTGTTTTTATCATTCTCTTTCTTTCTTAATATTTTCTCTTGTATATTGATGGTTTCTGTAGTGTTGTGTTTGGATAACTTTCATTTTTTGCATATCACTTGTAGATTTTTGGTTTGTGGTTACTATGTGCTTCATATATAACAAGCTATTTTTGTAGCAATCTACTTTAAGTTGATGGTCACTTAATTTGATACACATTCTAAAATCATTATAGTTTTTAATCACTCCCTTCATGTTTATGTTTTTGTTATTAGTTTTCACTTCTTTTGTGTTTATATGTGTGTGTCCCTTAATTTAATATTATAATTTCACATGATCTTCCTACTTTTATTATTATTTTTTATGAGGTGGTTTTTTTTTGTGAGAGAACATTTATTGGATAAATTACAGAGATAGAAAAATTAATTCCTAAAATAAATGTGCTTAGAAAACAAGTTATGTTATGAGGTGTTTTTAAAAATGTAATTTTTTAATATTTATTTATTTATTTATTTATTTATTTATTTATTTATTTATTTTAGAGAGAGAGGAAGGGAGAGGGATACAGAGATAGAAGCATCAATGAGAGAGAAATGTTATTGATTGGCTGCCTCCTGCACCCCCTGCCCTCACTGGAAATCGAGCCATGACCAAGAATCAAAACAGTGATCTCTTGGTTCATGGGTTGAAGCTCAACCATGGAGCCACACTGGCCAGGTATCTACTTTTGCTTTTTAATTTTTGTACTAGCCTTATTGTTGGTTAATTCACTGATTTTATTAAGTGTTTGCCTTTTCAGTGAGAATTTTTTACCTTTTCATATTTTCTTATTTATCATTTTGATATTTTCCTTTTTTATTAAAGAAGTTTTTTTTTTTAACATTTCTTGTAATACTAGTTTAGTGATGATGAATTCTTTTAGCTTTTTCTTTCTGGGACACTATCTCTCCTTCACTTCTAAATGATAACCTTGCTAAGTAGAGCAATCTTGGTTGTAGGTGTTAGCTCTTTATCACTTTAAATACTTTCTTTCTTTCTCTTTTCTTTCTCTTCTCTTTTCTCTTTTTTCTCTTCTCTTCTCTTCTCTTATGGGTTATTCATGGTCAATGAATCAATGTCTATGGTGAAAGGCCACCAACCCAACCTGAATTTGCAGTCCTATCAAATCAAGGCCCAGGGCAGTAATGTATCCTCTCAGTGAAGCTGCGACCCCAATCCCTTAAACACTAGAGGAGAGTGTGGTAAGAGACAGGAGAGTTACCAGTGGGTGGTGGCCAGAATCTAGGAGAATGTGGGCATAGGCAAGCTCTCAGCAATGTTCAGGACCTAGGCGGGCTTCGACTTACTGTGGTAAGTGCTAATGGCAGCATCCCCTTTCTGTGCTCTGGTGAGAATCCATCCCTTCTCCACAGGGGCATTGCCCACTCAGGGCACATTTTTATTAGACATGTCACTGCTACATGCAGTTGACTTTCTGAAAATATTCATTATTAAGGTAATTTAAACTGATCAGATATGAACACTAACGATAATAGTATGGTATTTTATTTATTTTATTTTAATTTTATTTCTGTTTCTTTAGGGTGTTTTTTACTATTTTGTCTTCCAGATTACTGATTTGATCCTCTGCTTCATCTAATCTGATTTAATTCCCTCTAATATTTTCTTCATTTCAGTTATTGTACAGGGGTTGGCAAAAATAGGTTTGCAGTTGTAATACAAATAAATAATGCAATAATAAATAAATCCTATATAATAAAAGCCTAATATGCTAAGTGTCCAGTCATCCGGTCGTCTGTTCAACCAATCGAGGCACAATATGCTAATGATATGCTAAGGCCACTCAACCACTTGCTATAATGTGCACTGCCCACCAGGGGGCAGATAGTTGATCGGTCACTATGACGTGCACTGACCACCAGGGGGCACACACTCCTACTGGTAGGTTAGCTTGCTGCTGGGGTCCTGCTCATCAGGGCTGAGTGAGACGGGCTGGACATGCCATGGAGCCCTCCTGCAGTCCCTCCCTGGCTGGCCAACCTCCTATTCCCTCCCCACCCCCAGTCGTGCACCGGTGGGATCCCTCGGTCTGGCCTGCACCCTCTCGCAATCTGGGGCCCTTCGGGGGATGTCAGAGAGCCGATTTTGGTCTGATCCCACAGGCCAGGCTGAGGGACCCTACTGGTGCACGAATTCATGCATCGGGCCTCTAGTAATAAGAATAAAGTTGTGTGTACTCACAACTATAAACCTTCTTTACCCACCCCTTTTATTTCTATTTTTATGGTCTTTATCTCTTTATGGAAGTTCTCATGGATTTTATCTATTCTTTCCTTATGTTCATTGAGCATTCCTGTAACCAATGTTTTGAACTTTGTATCTGGTAGATTGCTTGTCACCATTTTGTTTCGTTCTTTTTCTGGATTTTTGTCATGTTTCTTTGTGTCCTCATTGTGGTTGCCTCCCTGCGTTTGTTTATATGTTAGGTCAGTGGTTCTCAAACTTCCTAATGCCGCGACCCTTTAATACAGTTCCTCATGTTGTGGTGACCCCCAACCATAAAATTATTTTCGTTGCTACTTCATAACTAATTTTGCTACTGTTATGAATCATAATGTAAATATCTGATATGCAGGATGTATTTTCATTGTTACAAATGGAACATAATTAAAGAATAGTGATTAATCACAAAAAACAATATGTAATTATATATGTGTTTTCCGGTGGTCTTAGGCGACCCCTGTGAAAGAGTCGTTCAACCCCCAAAGGGGTCGTGACCCACAGGTTGAGAACTGCTGTGTTAGGTAGATCTGCTATATCTCCAAGTCTTACAGATGGCCTTATTTAGTAAGTCTCCTCTGGGGCTCAGTGGCACATTCTCCTTGGTCATCTGATCCAGGTGCTCCACGGATGTCCCTTGTGTTGGTTGTGGGTGTGTCCTCTGGTTGAGTTGAGTCTTTATTGCTGTCAGCACATTGGTGGGATTGATCCTCAGTCTGACTGGCTGTGAGGGCTATTTGTGACAGTGTATGAGCTGTTGTGTGAGGGCTGACTCCATGGAGTGGGATTTGCTTTAGTGGGCATCTGGTGGCTGCCAAAACTGTTTTTGGTTTGTCATTTATGAAGCTATTTTGGTGATGCTCTGGTGTTGTCTGAAGCTGCCTCCAGGTGTGTTGGTTCTGGGGCCTATTTATAGGGACCAGTGTAGGCCAACATCACCACTGCCTGTGACTGGCCCAGGGCCACATGGTAGCACTAATAATCTATGGTTGGTTGCCACCTGTGCTGGGCTTGGGTACCTGGAAGAGGCTATGCTGTGAACTGAGGCTAGCTTCCAATAGTGCTCTGCTTAGGACCACTTAGCAAGAGCTACAATGCATTCTGAGACCAGCTGCTGTTTGTTTGGGATTTGTATAGGAGGAAGGTAAACAGCATGAACCAAGGCAAGCTGCTTATGTGGAAATGCTATTGAAAGAGGTGTGGGCTGTGAGATGAGTTGGCTACGGTGTGAGTTGGCTGTAAGTATGAGGTTCTCAGGGAATCATCAAGGTGGGGTGGACGATGTTAGCAAGGTTAATGGTGAGCCAGGTACCTGTCTGCATCTGCTGGCAAAGTAGGGAGAAGGTTCAACAAAGGGACACTGACATTTGCTAGAACTTCCATCATGAAGAGAACTGCTTTGACGCCTTCCCCTCAGCCCTCATTCTGAAGCTAGTCAATTTAGTTTCTTCCTGTATGTCCCTGGAGCTTTTTATGCTGCTATCCTGGTGCTTGAACTCAGAGCAAGTAAGTTAGTGATCAAGTGATCTGTGCTCACTCCCTTTAAGACCTTCAGTGCCTAGGTCTCTAGCAGTCTCTTGTCTTTCTCTGACACAATTCCCACAGTGTTTCAGGCAGATGTTATGGGGACTCCTCTTCCTAGCACTGCCAGCCTGGGCTGGAACCCCTCACTTATCAGGGGGAACCCCACAGCTGAGATATTCCTCCGGATTCTTAATTACCATGGGGACCTGCCTGTTCCACATCTGCACCCCTCCTACCAGTTTCACTGTGGCTTTATATCCTTATTTATAAGAATTCTCTTCAGCTAGTCTTCAGTAATTCTCTATGATATGTAATTTAGTGATAAGTTTGATATGGTCATGGGAGGTGGCCAGCACAGTGTTTACCTACTCTGCCATCTTGACTGAAGTCAATAAATCATTTTTATTTTTATTTTATTTTTAAAATTATATATTTTATTGATTTTTTACAGAGAGGAAGGGAGAAGGATAGCGAATTAGAAACATCGATGAGAGAGAAACATCGATCAGCTGCCTCCTGCACACCTCCCACTGGGGATGTGCCCGCAACCTAGGTACATGCCCTTGACTGGAATCGAACCTGGGACCTTTCAGTCTGCAGGCTGACGCTCTATCCACTGAGCCAAACCGGTTAGGGCCAATAAATCATTTTAAATGATGTTCTTAGAGAATAGTTATTGTAAAATTATGTAAAATTTCTTTTACATAATTATTTCTATACTAGAGGCCCAGTGCATGAATTGTGCACAGGTGGGGTCTGGCTGGCCCACCCTGATGTGGGCTATTGGGCTGGGCTGGCGGGGGAAGGGTCATGGGTGGTTGACCAGCTGATCCTGCCCCTGATCAGAGTGGGCAATTGGGGGCTGGGCTGGCCAGGGGGAGGGGCCGCTGGAGGTTGTGGGAGGGGGGCAGTCGGGGCCCTGATCGGGCTGGTTGCCTGCTGCAGTGCGCCTCATAGCGACCCATCTTTCCAGTTGTTTCGGTCGTTCCATCGTTCTGGTTGCTTGGCTTTTATATATATAGATATTTTACTTTAGTCTTATTGAAATAGATGACCTTTTTATGGCTTTTTAAAACTCAATTTTACTGAGGTATAATTATATACAAAAACCCAAATCTTGTGAATAAAGACAGCTTTACTTTATCTTTCCCAATCTGAATAACTTTATTTCTTTTTCTTGCCTGATTGTGCTGGCTGGAACTGTCAGTGGCTATTGAAGTATCACTTTAGCACTTTATTTCTCCCCTCTTCACAGCCGCCAACCCTTACACACACATACACACACATTACAGAGAATGATTAACAAAGTACTGATCAAAAATGAAATTTTCTAATGATATTTACTTTCTTGGTTTTCTTTATAATTAGAAAAAAAACAGCAACATTATTTTTTTTAAAAAACTGTATTACCCTCTATCCCCATGCTTTTCAGAGTAACTCTCCAACAGTGCTTCCCCTATACTTCGTTTTTTTTATGATGATTTTTGGACTCATCTCATTGGACCATAAGCATCTTGGGGGGCAAATACTGTAACTTTTTCATTTTTGGATCTTTAGTGACTAGCACATTTTAGACACTAAAGAAATGTTTGATGATTTAATTAATGAGGCAGACCTCAGAGATATTGTGGTTTCAGTTTCAGACCACCACAATAAATCAAGTATCTTACTAAAGCCAGTTACAAGCATTTTTTGGTTTCCCAGTACATATACTATACTGTAGTTTATTAAGTTTACAAGAGCAATATTTCTAAATATATATATATATATACACACACACACATATATATATATATACATATATATACATATATATATACCATAATTAAAAATACTTTATTGCTAAAAAATGCATCATCCAAACCTATTAGAAAAATGGTGACATAGGGTTGCTACAAACCTCCAGTATGTAAAAAAAAAATGCAATTAACTGTGAAGCACAATAAAGCTAAGTGCAATAAAAAGAGGTATCTCTGTAATTCCATGAAAATATGTATATATCACTAAGCAATCTGCATAATCATGTCAAGAATTCTGGAAAGTCATGGCAGTCGATAGGGGAACCTGAAAAAGTGTTCTTCTTTTGTGATACAACATTGAGGATGGAAGAAAAAAGCTCCAACATGGGGCAAAGTGTTTGGTTTATCTCAAACTCTCTTAAAACTAAAGTGGATGCCAGTAAAGACCCTTTTTTTCATGTGGATACAAGATGCCAAAATATAGAATTTTAACCTGAGGCTACCCTCAAATCTTTTAAAAATTCTATCATGTCCCACTCTCTGAGACCTAGACTGGCCTGGAGAGAAGGGAATAAGAGAAATTCCAAATACCCAGGACTGAGTAATTTTGCTGCCCTACCTGAAGCCACCTCGGGGATAAGAGTTCCCTCCTGTGAAATCTGTGTTTCCTGTGATCAAATTCCCAGTATGAGCTTCTTGGACTATTATTATTTAGCATATTTTATACTTTTTTGAAATTGTTATTAGTTTAGTTTTTTTATAATGTAATGCTTTTTCTAATTATAAAGAAAACCTATATTTATGTGGAAAGGAAAGTTACCATTAGGGTGGTTAATATCTGACAGGACAATAAATTATAATCTTTAGTGTTTTCTGTCACATAGAAATTATTTGTATTACTACTGAACAAAAATCTAAGGTAACATGTAATTGACTAAGTCTAGGACTCTTAACAGTAAGCAATGATTTGAACAAAGTACAATAATACATAAGTAACTATGTGTTATCTACATCAACATATATAAAAGCCTAATATGCTAAGTGTCTGGCCGTTTGACTGGTAGCTATGACACACACTGACCACCAGGGGGCAGATGCTCAATGAGTAGGCATGGAAACATGGAACAGACTGATGAATCTCAGAGGGAAGGGGGAAGTAGGGAGGGGGGGAAGAGATTAACCAAAGATCTTATATGCATACTAGAGGCCCAGTGCATGGATTTGTGCACTGGTGGGGTCCCTTGGCCTGACCTGTGCCCTCTTGCAATCCGGGACCCCTAGGGGGATGTCAGAGAGCCAGTTTCGGCCCGATCCCCGAAGGCCAGGCCAAGGGATCCCACGAATCTGTGCACCTGGCCTCTAGTAATTAAATAATCCTTAAGAGGGCCTGTTTACGCAATGTCCTCATGTAGCATTGAGAGGACATGCCACCTATCTCTTTGCCTTACTTCCATGTTTTAAATAACCTTTCTTAACATCCTATATCTGAAAGTTTTTAAATACATATGTTTTAAAACATTAATTTTTAAATTCAGATTATAGCAATCCGATTTCATTTGGAGGTAGCTAATTGAAAGGTCACTGGACAAAATATACACTACGTTTTAACCAAAGCAGGGAATGCAACATGATTTCACAGGTCTATATGGGAAGGATTAGCAGAGAAACAATGCTTGTCCTATGTGAGGACTTTTTTTAGCTTGAACATGAACTCCTTGAAGACAGACACACTCTGTGGTTAATTCTTGTATCCATTCAATACTGTATTCCTAAGCATCTATTTCAGCATAGTAGGGCATTAAGAGAATTAAGCCACTGAGGGACAATGACCGAATAAATGAGCAATATGCCGAGGCTGTGAAAACTTCAGTGGTCTAAGAAAATCCTTTGCATTGTGTGTTTGACCAGGTGAACAATTGTGTGCTGGCCTCAGGATACTAGTTAGACCTTCTGCTGAATCTCAGGACATAAGAAACCTTTATCCATCTTATCTGCACACGGGGACATGTCTTCACCCAGAAAGGCTACAGCAGAACCCGGTAGGTTCTCATGCAGCACACACTTTGGGTATGTGGAGACCAGAGGAACTAGAGTAGTACTTCCCAGACTGTAAAAATGCGCAGAAACATGCACATTGGTTAATTGTTAACCTGTGGCTTTGTTAACCTGGGATTCTGATTCACTGCGTCTGTGGTGGGGCCTAAGAGTCTGAATTTGTAAAAAGGCTATATACTTAGAGTAGCAAGGATTAGGCTCGTGTTTTATTTTCTCTTTACAAATAACATTTTTTTTTTCTGATTATAAATATATTTACTGTGGAGAATTAGGGAAGTACAAAGAAGCACAGAACCACAAAGAAGAAAGCTCTTGGTACATAATAGTAATGCAGTTTTAATTAGATGCCAGCTCGTTCCCAGCGGACTCATATTGCCATTGTTTAGCCTCAAACAGGAGTAGCTTGCTTTCATTTTTCAACCTCTCTTATCTTTCTTCACTCCTTCTGTTCAGCTCAGCTCCTGTTCCACCCCCTACTCTGCCCTCCTTGTTGTCAGCATTGCTCACTGCAGGTTTCAGCTCATGTTGTGCATGGGGCTGCTCCCTGGCCCTGCAGCTCCAACTCCAGAGTCCTCTGGTCCTGTTTCCACTCTGCAGACCTGGAGGCAGCTTGCTTTCTAATTGTGATATTACTGGTCCATAGCACATATGTTGTTTTCAGTTTTTTCTTTCTGTTATTGACATTACTATTGACAATTTATTCATATTAATAGATTTTATTCTTTGGTTGTATTCTTTAGGATAAATTCTCAGGATTGAGTTTCTTGAGCTAGTGAGTCTGAATTTTGTATTACTTTTGCTATCTATTGCCATATTATTTTCTAGAAGAGGTTAAGCCTGTTATCAGCAGGTTACCAGTTATATTGTAACCTCACCACACTTGGTATCACAGCAAGAAGAAATGTTCCTAATTTATTTGTTATGAAATGATGCCTTGAGCTTCCTTAATTTACATTTCTCTGATAACTGTCAATGATTATTTATTTTCTTTTGTGTAACCAGAATTTCAAAAATTGGTTTAGAGACAGAGAGGGAGAGAGAGAGGGCGGGAGAGCGAGAGAGGGGGCAGGGTTTGTTTGGAAGGAAGGAAGGAGGGAGGGGAGAGCGAGAGCGAGAGAGGGGGCAGGGAGGGAGGGGGGGAGGGAGGAAGGGAGAGAGAGAGAGAGAGAGAGAGAGAGAGAGAGATCAATTCGTTGTTTCACTTATTTATGTATTCATTGGTTGTTTCTTGTATGTGCCCCGACAGGATTGAACCTGCAACCCTGGCATATTGGAACAGTGCTTTAACCAACTGAGCTACCTGGTCAGGGCTGTGTAATCAGATTTTTAAAAAATTCTGTTTGATCCTTTTTTTTTCTTTTAAATTTACTTGTGCAGTAACAAGTTCTATAAGTTAATTATCTTCTGACTTCTCAAGAGTCTGATGAAATTCTAAATTTTACTGGAGTCTTTTAAAATATAATTTTGACTTGACTTCTTTTCTATTTTGTGTTCTTAATACTCCACTACTTCATTTCAGCTTCCTTGGCAAAGAAAGAATAGTTGAGGCACCTATTTACTTGAGACATTTGCAACTCAGTAGGCAAGTGGCCACAATGGGTGTATTTCCTTAAAAGAAATTACAGTGAAAGTAGCAATTCTTATATTTTATTGGCAAAACATTTTAGATTCTAAACATTTTTTTAATATTCAAAAAGTGCTACTTATGTTATGGTAGTTTATAGGTCTGTTCTTTATTGCTATTTAGTTAGGTTTCTTTGATCAAGAAAAGAGAATGCTTTATAAAATTGAAAAGTTAATATATAGATGAATTTAAAGTCCAACATAAGAGAGAAAGACAGACAAAAACAGAGAGAGAGAAAACCAAATTACTTTAAGTTAATTAAAATCTTTAGCTACAGACACAGTCCCAAAATCACTAAAGCATTTAGTTTTCATAAAATTCCAGCTGGAATTCTCTTTTCTGGGCTCCCATAAGTCTTTATTTATTTTTTTATTGGAATGCTTATTCATTGTCTCATACTTATTTTTATATTCCCCTATTGAAGTACAAACTCCTTGAGGTTTAAGGTGGTCTTTTTCTTCTTTGCTTAAGGAAGATGTTTGTATATTGTAGATGTTTAATAACTGTTTGTTGAGTTGACCATTATCTCAGAGCTGCTCTCAGTGGTGGAAGAAAGCAGAGGACAGAAAAAGCACTTACTAATCTGTAGTTTCTACAATATACCGTGCTTTGAGAAAGAACAGATTAGCAATTTTGTTTTATAACAGATTTTATTACCAAACAAATAGTCCGTGAGCCCTTAGTAAAAAAATGAAGTGATCTTTAAGAACAGACTGCTTTTCACTCAGAATAAGACAGGTTGGCCCAGCCTCTAACTAGTCTAGAGCAGTCTTGGATCAAGAGGAAACCCCTCGTTCTGATGTGTAGGTACTCTTCTTCCTGGCCATGCTAAGTAAGATCAGGATGACCCACACCACCAGACCACAGGGGATTCTTTGCTTGGGGCACCTGGTGGCCCTAAAATTTCCCTGGAACCCTATTGCAAGGACAAACAAATAGGTGCTTGCTGAAATCAGAAATGATCCTTTTATGATTAATTCACTAGTTTAACTAGTTTGCTAGCCACTTAGATGTCCCATTCACATTCTTCCTGTCTTCCACTGTTCCTTGCATTCTCTTGTGACCATATGCAGCCCATGGGGCATTGCCATGCAGCCAGGACTTCTAGGATATGCTCCACAAATAGACCATACGACAGGCCTGCTCCGAGCCCTAGCCGGGAGAAAGGCTGGACACCAGAGGAGCTTATAGGAAGCTGAGGCTCAAATAGACTTTCATAGGGATAGGGTCTCAGCTGGACGAAGAAGAGACATCCTTGCCTTACTTCAAGGCCAGGGAATCTAGGCATGAATATAATGAGGAAATAGGTGTTTAAAAGCCTGGTGCTTTTACTTATTTTATTTATTATTTTATTTTTGAATCCTCACCAGAGGATATATTTTTATTTATTTTAGAGAGAGAGAGAGAGAGAGAGAGAGAGAGAGAGAGAAGAGAGAGAAAGAAATATGGATCAGTTGCCTCCCATATGCACCCTGACCAGGGACAGAACCCACAATCTAGGTATGTGCTCTGACTGGGAATTGAACACGCAACCTTTTTGGTGTAAGGATGACACTCCAACTGATTGCGCCATCTGGCTGAGGTGAAGGCCTGGTATTTTTAGACTTTCATGTCTGTAGCTCCTAAGCTACAGATGAACACACATAAAGTGGGGTCTAAAGTCTTTTCATTTTTCAGGGACCCCATTAATTTATGGCCTCTTTCCCTTTATATTTCATTCTTCAAACTGATTCTTAGCACCCCTTCTCCAACTTTGACCTTTTCTATTCCTTCTTTTATTCTGGTGTGGACTCTTCTGGCCAAGTGATTATCATGATTTTGAAAAATATACCTTGTTCATTCTAGGGTACCAATCTAGAATTAATGATGGAAGGCTACATGCCCACCACTGTAACAGAAAAGCTTTTCCCATTGCCAGCACCTTGCATTTGTTCAAGCCTGGGGAAAGTAATCTTGTTGTTAGAGAAACATATAATAAAATTAATCACACAATGAAAATTGATTAAAACATTCATTATTTTATAGACATTTATCTCATGAATGTTCTGGCCTGGATACTGTATTTGATAGGTTAGAAATAGAGAAGTAGATAAAGCATGGTCTCTCTAAGGAGACCAATATACTGTGGAAGTTTGTATGCAGGTAAATCATAATATAAACAGTAATGCTATAATATAACCATGTGGGGAAATGGCTGTAGTAAAGTAATCTCAGCAGAAATCCTACTGGAGCGACAGTGAAGGGATGAAAAGATGTAAATCTACAGAGCATTTTAGGAGAGGAAGTAACAGCAGAGGAAAGGGCTTACCATTTCAGACTATGGGAATCAGGTGGACAGTGACTTTAGCAGGGAAAAGGAGTAGGGAGGGGAAGCGGTCAATGAGAAACTACCAGATTTTCACATTAGAACTATGAAATACTCAGGAATTAAAGCAGCGGTTCTCAACCTGTGGGTCGCGACCCCTTTGGCGGTCGAACGACCTTTTCACAGGGGTGGCCTAAGACCATCCTGCATATCAGATATTTACATTATGATTCATAACAGTAGCAACATTACAGTTATGAAGTAGCAACGAAAATAATTTTATGGTTGGGTCACAACATGAGGAACTGTATTTAAAGGGCCAGAAGGTTGAGAACCACTGAATTAAAGGAAAGTGGAGCTAAAAATAGGAGGATTGTTTAAAGTCTGTTAGCATTTTTAGACTCTTAGATCCCTTCTCTCAGCCCGTGCAGCAGGATAACTGTTCTAACTTTATTTAACAGTAGGTGGTAGGCTTGATCTATAGAGAGGTGAAGGTGGAGGAGTTCTTTTGGGTTGAACATTGGCTGAGCTAAGAGTAGGAGTGGGATGCTAGACTGAAAACAGGGAAGTCATTGAAAGTCTGACTCCTCCTGCCTCCTTCACCTCAACTATCTTCTTTCTGCCATTCAAGTCTCAGGTTTATACTCCATAGACAGGAATCTATCTATCTATCTATCTATCTATCTATCTATCTATCTATCTATCTATCATCATCATCTGTCTCTATCTCTTTCTCTCGCCCTGTCAATTATCATATAGTAAGGACTAATACTAGTCAAGGAGTCACATACACACAGTCCTTATTCAATTTCTTAATATGTCAGGGTTATGCATGAATCTATGGCCAAAGTTCACCAGATACCTAACAAAAACCTTTGTGTGATCCAAATTAACAGGAAAAAATGAATTCAGAGGCAGCAGATAGAAAACAAACAAATAAGTAAATGTAATTAATATTCTGAAAGAACTAAGAAATAATATTGCCTCAAGAAACACAAACAGAATGTTTTAACCAAGAAACATTCAATACTTATATACATATTAGAGGCCCGGTGCACAAAAATTTGTGCACTCGGCGGGGAGGGGGGGTGTTCCTCAGCCCAGCCTGTGCTCTCTCACTGTCTGGGACCCCTCGGGGGATGACCATCTGCTGGGTGAGGCCTGCTCCCCAGGAGATTGGGCCTAAGCTGGCAATCAGACATTCCTCTGGCAGCTCAGCAGCCCTTGGGGGATGTCCTCTTGCCAGCGGGGAGCAGGCCTAAGCTGCAGTCGAAATCCTTAGCACTGCTGAGGAGGCAGGAGAGGCTCCCACCACCACCGCTGTACTGGCAGCCATCAGCCTGGCTTGTGGCTGAGCAGAGCTCCCCCATGTGGGGGCGCACTGACCACTAGAGGGCAGCTCCTGCATTGAGCATCTACCCCCTGGTGGTCAGTGTGTGTCATAGTGACCAGTCATTCCCAGTTGTTCTGCTGTTAGGGTCAGTTTGCATATTACCCTTTTACTATATAGGATAGAGGCCTGGTGCACGGGTGGGGGCTGGCTGGTTTGCCCTGAATGGTGTCC
>NW_005355347.1:526147-531692 GCF_000412655.1 Myotis brandtii | reverse complement strand
GGGTCCCCACTGGGGTGCCTGGCCAGCCTGGATGAGGGGCTGAAGGCTGTTTTCAGGCAGGCCAAGCCTGCAACTGAAGCTCCCAGTCTCTCCTTTTTTCTTTTTTTTTTTATTCTGGGATTTATTTACCTTCTGTATTTGAAACTTTGTTGCGGCTCCAGCTCCGAGGCCGGCTGGCTGAAAGCAGGTATCTGGGGTTTGTTTAGCTTCTATAATTGCAACATTGTTGCATCCGGAGCTCAGAGCCGTGCAGCGGCAGGCGGGGAACCTTGGCTTCCTCCATCGCCGGGGCAACCAAGCCTCATGTTCGCTTCAGCTGCGTGGCTGCTGGCTGCCATCTTGGTTGGCAGTTAATTTGCATATCACCCTGATTAGCCAATGGGAAGCGTAGCAGAGGTATGGTTAATTACCATTTTTGTCTATTATTAGATAGGATATGCATAGCTCATGGACAGATAATAGTGCAGGGAAGACCTAGGGAGGGGACAGGAGCCTGGTGGAGGGGATCAATAGGTGGCATAAGGGGGCATCTGTAATACTTTCAAATAAAGATATGTTTTTTAAAAAAAGCCCGCCAAAATGTCATTTATCTCTAAAAAAGTTCAATAAACAAAAAGAGCTCTTAGGAATTTAGCAAATATTTTCAAAAATAAAAACAAAATCACAGTTGAAGATAAAGTTAGAAATATCTTTCAGAAAATGTAATAAAACAATAAAAAGATAGAAAATAGATAAAAGATAAGATTAGGGGATGAATCCAAGACAGCCTGAATTTAACTAATAGAAATTTAGGAAAAAAAATGAAAATTGAGGAATTATTAAAGATTAAAGAAGATTAAAGAAAAATTTCCAGATGGAAGGACATGAGTTTCTAGATTGAGAGTAAGTTCGCATGCACAGCAAAATGAAAGAAAAAAAGAAACCACATCAAGGCTGCTGTTACCTTGTTGATTTTTCTGACTGGAAGTCAGTGGGGTGTTACACTCCCTGACTATGACTGTATTTCTGTCAATCTCTCCCTTTATGTTTGTCAATATTTGCCAGTATATTTAAGTGCTCCTATGTAAGGTCTATAAATGTTTATAAGGGTTATGTCCTCTTGTTGGATTGACCCATTTATCATTATGTAATGTCCTTCTTTGTCTCTTATATAATCTTTGACTTAAAATCTATTTTGCTTGATATAAGTATTGCTACCTCAGTTTTCTTTTCATTTCCTTTTGCATGACTTTTTTTTCCATCCTTTTCAGTCTCTGTGTGTTTTTGGATCTGATGAGGGTGTCTTGTAGACAAAATATGTATGTGACTTATTTTCTTATGCATTCATCTATCCAGTGTCTTTGGTTGGATTATTTAATTTATTTGCATTTATAATGATTATTGATAGGTATATATAGTTATTGCCATTTTTGAATTCATATTTATGTTCTTTTTTTCCCCTTTTTAAAGAAATCTTTAACATTTCTTGTAATACTAGTTTGGTGGTGATGAACTTCTTTCACTTTTTTTTTTCTGGGAAGTCTTTATCTCTCCTTCAATTATAAATGACTAGAGGCCCGGTGCACAAAAATTTGTGCACTCGGGGGGGTCCCTCAGCCCAGCCTATGCCCTCTTGCAGTCTGAGACCCCTCGGAGGATGTCCACCTGCTGGCTTAAGATCGCTCCCTGGGGGATCGGGCCCAAGCTGGCAGTCAGACATCTCTCTGGCAGCCCGGCAGCCCTCGAGGGATGTCCAATTACCAGCAGGGAGCAGACCTAAGCTGCAGTCGCACATCCTTAGTGCTGCTGAGGAGGCAGGAGAGGCTCCTGTCACCACCGCTGTGCTGGCAGCCATCAGCCTGCTTGTGGCTGAGCAGAGCTCCCCCTGTGGGAGTGCACTGACCAACAGGGGACAGCTCCTGCATTGAGCATCTGCCTCCTGGTGGTCAGTGTGTGTCATAGTGACCAGTCATTCCCAGTTGTTCTGCTGTTAGGGTCAATTTGCATATTACCCTTTTATTATATAGGATGGCCTTGTTGAGTAGTATAGTCCTGTTTGTAGGTCTTTGCTTCTCATCATGTTGAATATTTCTTGCCATTTCCTCTGGCCTGCAAAATTTGTGTTGAGAAATGAGCTGACAGTCGTATGGGTGCTCCTGAGTAGGTAATTAAATGCTTTTCTCTTGCTGCTTTTAAGATTCTCTCTCTGTCTTTAACCTTTACCATTTTAATTATGATGTGTCTCGGTGTAGGCCTCTTTGGGTTCATTTTGTTCTGGACTATCTGTGCTTTCTGGACATCTATGTCTATTTTCTTTTCCAAGTTAGGGAACTTTTCAGTCATAAAAAAAAAGGTTCTCAATTCCTGTTGTCTTCTTCTTCTGGTACTACTATGATTTAAATGTTGTCACAATTATGTTGTCCCAGAGGTGCCTTATACTGTTTTCCTTTTTATTTTTTTCTTTATTGATTAAGGTATTACATATGTGTCCTTATCCCCCTGTTGCTCCCTCACCCCCCCACTCATGCCCTCACCCCTCTGGTGTCTATGTCCATTGGTTAGGCTTATATGCATGCTTACAAGTCCTTTGGTTGATCTCTCTCCCTACCTCCACCCTCCCCTACCTTCCCTCTGAGCTTTGACGGTCTGATCAATGATACTCTGACTCTGGATCTGTTTTTGTTCATCAGTTCATGTTGTTCATTATATTCCACAAATGAGTGAAATAATGTGATATTTATTTTTCTCTGACTGGGTTATTTTACTTAGCATAATGCTCTCCAGTTCCATCCATGCTGTTGCAAATGGTAAGAATTCCTTCTATATTTTTACCGCAGCATAGTATTCCATTGTGTAGATATACTAGTTTTTTTTGGGGAGGGGGTGGCAACACCACTTTATTAGGCTGGGCCAGCCATGAAGCAAGTGTGAAGTGAGCAGATGTGGGCCCAACATCATGGGGGACAGGGCTGCCCACTCAGGGCTGAGCCATGGAGGGGGCGGTGTAGGTCTGGAAGTGCTTGTGGGCCCGCTGGTGTGTGAGCAGTCTTAGGGACATGGTGTCCACAGCCGCCTCCAACCCTGGCTGCTGAGTGATCTCTATTGTGTGGTCATTGGCCAGTTGCAGAGAGGCCAGCATGGCGCGGCACACCTCGAAGGCAGGCTGGCCCGACACCAGCTTCGCAAAGGGACACCACTGGTTGAGCTGACTGAACTTTGAGACCATCTGGTCCCCATACAGGTGGATGTCAAAGGGCACATGCTGCTCCTGCTCCTGGAGCAGGGGCTGGATGCTGTTCTCCCAGTCCCTGACACACTGGCTCAGCTCCGTCTCCTGGACGAACTTCTGAGACATGGTGATGAAGAGCTCCACGTTCCTCTGGACCAGCTCCTCGTAGCTTAGGGATGCCGGCATGGCCTCTGCTTCCAGGTCTGCAGTGTCCTCAGGCTTTGCCCCGTCAGGCTCTGCGTATTCTTTGGGCTCTAGAAAGTCATCTGCTGCCCCCAGCTCCTCCAGGGAGTCCTCCAGGCGGTCCTCCTCAACAGGCCACAGCCCCTCCTCGGCCCTCGGCAGCCACCGCTTAGCTGCCTCCCTCTGCAGTTTCTGGAGGGTCTCCAGCTGCTCCCTCACATCTTTCCAGTACAGAACCTCCATGTCTGCAAAGGACGGGCCCTTTTTCCGGAGCCTCCTGCTGTCAGCATGGTCAGCATAGGTGACCAGGTACCACTCTGGTGGAAGTCCTGCAGCTTGGCGGCCCCCTTCCTCTTGCGCTTCTGTCCCGGAACCTCCTCCATGCAGGCGGGCACGGAGTAGGGTTTACCTTTCTTGAAGGGCTTAGAGTCCAGGGAGCTGAAGGGGTCCAGGCTCTGCCAGGGGTCTGGGGTCTACTTCAGCTGGGACACTGGCTCCAGGGCCTCCCGCCTTTCCCTCAACTCAAACCTCCTGGGATGGGCAGTGCTCTGCTGTGGGCTCCTGGACTCCTGGGGCTCCAGGGGGACCTCAGGGAGCTCTGCCACCCCCTCTGCATCCTCATCCTCATCCCCACCTGTGGGCATCGGGCCTTCTGGAGACGTGCCTGACTCCTGGGAGATGCCGGGCACAGGGACCGGACTCCTGATCATAGAGACTTCCATTGGCTGCTCCTCAGCGCATCCAGCTGTCCTGGGCAGCAGAGTCTTTCTGGGGGACAAGCCCACTGGCTCCAACATGAAGGCTCCTCGGGGGTGAGGGTTGCACGTGTTCATCCTAAAATCCTTCCGACTGGCCAAGACCTCCCCCTGACAGCTGTACAAGGGGTGGCTGTTCTTGTGCATCTCATCCAGGGCTACCAGGGCCATGGGCAGGAGGAGGACGATGGCGACCTCACAGGGGGGCTGCTCATTCCTCAGGTCCACATTAGCACGGGTGTCGGGCAGGTCATCCAGCGACAGGAACTCATCCTCCACCCGCTGGGAGGCCCTGGAGCTGGTGTCCCTGCTGCCCCCGTCTTCCTGCGCCGGGAGCTGCCTGGCCCTCCTCTTGCCAGAGATGAAATTGAGGGCCTGGTAGACCAGTGAGTAGAGGTATTCAACCTTCTTACTGTAGACACAGGCAGAGCCCTGGATCAGCAGCGCTGCCTCCACAAACTTCGTTGTGGTTTTGCCTTCGTCAAAAGAAATGCAGATCTGGTCCGGCTCCTCCAGATATTTGCCCAGCTGGGCCGCCACGTCCACCTCCCAGTTCCTGGTGAGGTTGCGGATGGGCTGCAGGAGGTGGGCGAAGCGCACCTCCACATCCTCCATGCCCGCAGTGGCTGGGGCAGCCTGGGGCCCGCGGGGTTGGCTTCGAGGGGGGCCAGCGCCCTCAGCCCACCACCACTTCTGGCGCCATTTTTCGGCTCCCGCCCAGGACAGCGAGAAGCGCAGGGCACCGGATTCACACCTATGACACAGGCGCCTAGGCATTCCGCCACCTATGCGCCGGAAATGCCTCCACGCGCTCGATATACCAGTTTTTTAAGTTCCACATCTGCTGATGGGTACTTAGGCTGTTTCTAAATCTTAGCTATTGTAAATTGTGCTGCTATGAACATAGGGGGTGCATATATCCTTTCTGATTGGTGTTTCTAGTTTCTTGGGATATATTCCTAGAAGTGGGATCACTGGGTCAAATGGGAGTTCTATTTTTAGTTTTTTGAGGAAACTCCATACTGTTCTCCACAGTGGCTGCACCAGTCTGCATTCCCACCAGCTGTGCACCAGGGTTCCTTTTTCTCCACATCCTCTCCAGCACTTGTCGTTTGTTGATTTGTTGATGATAGCCATTCTGACAGGTGTGAGATGGTACCGCATTGTTGTTTTGATTTGCATCTCTCGGAGGATTAGTGTCTTTGAGCATATTTTCATATGTCTCTCGGCTTTCCTTATGTCCTCTTTCGAAAAGTACCTATTTAGATCCATTGCCCGTTTTTTGATTGGGTTGTTTATCTTCCTTTTGTTAAGTTGTATGAGTTCTCTGTAAATGTTGGAGATTAAACCCTTATCAGTGATAACATTGGCAAATATGTTCTCCCATGCAGTGGGCTTT
>NW_005355347.1:524770-525553 GCF_000412655.1 Myotis brandtii | reverse complement strand
ATGAATTTTTGGAGAGTTTGTTCTTGGTCTGTGAAATATGCCATTGGTATTTTAATGGGGAGTGCATTGAATCTATAGATTGCTTTGGGTAGTATGGACATTTTAATGATGTTGATTCTACCATATCCATGAACACGGTATGTTCTTCCATCTGTTTATGTCTTCCTCTATCTCTTTTTTCATTGTCCTGTAGTTTTCTGGGTACAGGTCTTTTACCTTCTTAGTTAAGTTTATTCCTAGGTATCTTAATTTTTTTGGTGGGATGGTAAATGGGATTGTTTTTTAAACCTCTCTTTCTATAAGTTCACTATTGGTGTATAAAAATACCATGGATTTCTTGGCCTTAATTTTGCATCTTGATGCATTGTGAAATTATTAAGTCTAATAATATTTTGATGGAGTCTTTAGAGTTTTCTGTGTACAGTATCTTGTCATCTGCAAATACTGACAGTTTTACTTCTTCTTTTCCAATTTGGAGACCTTTTATTTTTTCTTCTTGTCTAATTTCTATGGCTAGCACTTCCAGAACTATGTTGAACAGGAGTGGTGAAGGTGGGCATCCCCGTCTCATTCCTGTTCTTAGGTAGAATGGTTTTAGTTTTGCCCATTGAGTATGATGTTGGCTGTAGATTTGTCATATAAGGCTTATGTTATGTTGAGGTATAATCCCTCTATTCCATTTTGCTGAGGGTTTTTATCAAGAAAGGGTGTTGGATTTTGTCAAATGCTTTTTCTGCATCAATTGATATGACTATGTGATTTTTATCTCTCAATTTGTTTATG
>NW_005355347.1:523250-524583 GCF_000412655.1 Myotis brandtii | reverse complement strand
CTGGTTTTGGTATTAGGGTGATGCTGGCTTCATAGAATGAGCTTGAAAGTGTTCCTTCCTCTTGACTTTTTTGGAATAGTTTGAGGAACATAGGTTTTAGTTCTTCACTGAATGTTTGGTAAATCTCCCCTGTGAAGCCGTCTGGCCCCAGGCTTTTGTTTGCTGGAAGCTTTTTGATGACTGCTTTAATTTCCTCCATAGTTGTTGGCCTATTGAGATTTTTAGATTCTTCCTGATTGAGTTTTGGAAGGTTGTATTTTCCTAGGAATCTATCCATTTCCTCTAGGTTGTATACTTTGTTGGAATAGAGTTGTTCATAGTATTTTATAACAATCCTTTGTATTTCTGTCTGGTCTGTTGTTATTTCGTCTCTTTCATTTTTGATTTTGTTTATTTGGGGTCCTCTTTCTTTGCTTCTTAGTGAGCCTGGCTAGAGGTTCATCAATCTTGTTTATCCTTTTAAAGAACCAGCTTTTGGTTTCATTGACCTTTTTTATTGTTTTTTTCGGTCTCTGTATGTCATTTATTTCTGCTCTGATCTTTATTATCTCCTTCCTTGTGCTCACTCTGGGCTTTTCTTGTTGCTCTCTTTCTAATTCTTTAAGTTGTAGGTTTAGATAATTTATTACCATTTTTTCTTGTTTTTTTGAGGTAGGCCTGCAGAGCTATGAACTTCCCTCTCAGGACTGCTTTCACTGTGTCCCTTAGATTTTGGGTTGTTGTGTTTCCATTGTCATTCGTTTCCAGGATGTTTTTAATTTCTTCTTTGATCTCTTTGGTAACCCAATCATTGTTTAATAGCATGCTATTCAGCTTCCAAGTGTTTGAATTTTTTGGATTGTTTAGTTTATTTCTAATATGCTATTTTGGTCTTACAAGATGCTTGATATGATTTCAGTCTTCCTAAATTTGGAGAGACTATGCCTGTGACCCAATATGTGGTCTATCTTTGAAAATGTCCCCTGTGGACTTGAGAAGAATGTATATTCCATGGCTTGGGGGTGAATTGTTATGAAGATGTCAATTAAGTCCATCTGCTCTAGTTTGTCATTTAGGATTGCTATTTCTTTGCTGATTTTTTTTTGTGTGTGGAGAGGGGTTTTATAGGGGGTTGGAGTTAGGGGAGGAGAAAGGGCTGTGGCCTTGCCGATTGGCCAGGCGCAAGTCGGTGTCTTGTTCCTGGGTGTGGCTAGCAGAGGCTTAGACTTCCGGGAAGAAGCTCCTTGCCAAGCACATGGCCAAGGTAAGATGGAGCACTTACCCTGGGGCAAGATGGAGGGCGTAGACCTTACCCTGGGGCAAAATGGAGGGCCTAGCCCTTACCCTGGGGCAA
>NW_005355347.1:518293-518690 GCF_000412655.1 Myotis brandtii | reverse complement strand
CCCAATCTCCTTGAAATGATCAATCACAATACCCAAAGGAGCAGTCTGAGTCCGTCCCATAACGTCTGTCCACTAAGTCCACAGAAAACAGAAAAACACAGACACAGACAAACAGAGGGCCCCAAAGAACAGCCTTCCAACTCCATGGAAGCAACTAGACGATGGCCTTACACCAAACCGGCGGGAGCGACCCGCCTCATCTCAGATTGAGGGGGTTCCTCCACATCCCTCGTGAGGGGAATACACATCCCTCATGAAGAGCAGAAAGTCTTCCGACTCTCCCAAGTGAGCTCACACAGGACAGAACACACAACACAAGACAGAACATATAACACACAGAACAGAATACACAACACAGGACAGAACATATAACACACAGAACAGAATACACAACACA
>NW_005355347.1:497721-518086 GCF_000412655.1 Myotis brandtii | reverse complement strand
CCAAATATTATGCCCAGATTTCCGGATCCCCAAGAAACCACATCAGGGAGCCAGCCAGTCCGATGCAAAAGCATAAGAGTCTTTATTCGAGCTAGCTCAGCTCCCCCACCTTGCCGACGCAGCGACAGGAAGCAGAGAGAGGTCTTTGCTGATTTTTTGTCCTCAGGATTCATCCAGTGATTTCAGTGGGGTATTAAAGTCCCTTACTGTGATTGTATTGTTGTCAATTTCTCCCTTGATATCTTACAGGAGGTTTTTTTTAAATGTATTTGGGTGCTCCTGCATTGGGTCCATATATACTTACCAGGGTTATATCCTCTTGTTATATTGATCCCTTAGTATTATTACGTGGCCTTCGTTATCTCTTGTTATGGCCTTGACTTTGAGGTATATTTTGTCAGATATAAATATTGCTACCCCAGCTTTTTTTTCATTTCTATTTGCCTGAATTATATTTTTTCATCCCTTCAATTTCAGTCTGTGAGACTCCCTTGTTCTGAGGGAGGTGGGTCTCTTGTAGACAGCATATATATGGGTAATTTTTTTTTTATCCATTCAGCCACTCGATGTCTTTTGATTGGAGCATTTAGTTAGTTTATGTTTATAGTTATTATTGATAGGTACCTGTTTGTAGCCATTTTTATTATTTGTGCCTGTGTTTCTTCTTCCCTTTTTATTTATTTATTTTTTTTTACACCAGTCCCTTTAGCATTTCTTGCATTGCTGGCTTGGTAGTGATCAAGTCCCTTAGCCTATTTTTTTTATCTGTGAAGCTCCTTATTTCCCCTTCAATTTTGAATGATAGCCTTGCTTGATAGAGTATTCTTGGATTTGGTCCCTTTCTTTGCATCACTTTGTAAATTTCCTCCATTCCTTTCTAGCCTGATGTATTTCTGTTGAAAAATCATTTGATAATCTAATGGGAGATCCCTTGTATGTAACTTTCTGTCTCTCTCTTGCAGCCTTTAAGATTCTCTCTTTGTCCTGAACATTTGCCATCATAACTATGATGTGTCTTGGTGTGGATATTTTCCAGTTCATCTTGTTTGGAGCTCTCTGTGCTTGTGTGAATTTTTTCTTCCCCACATCAGGGAAGTTTTCTGACATTATTTCTTCAAATAGGTTTTCTAACCCTTGTTCCTCTTCCTCTTATTCTGGCACCCCTATTAATTGTATGTTGCTTTGTTTCATATTGTCCCAAAGCTCCCTTAGGCTCTCCTCCTGTCTTTTAATTTTTTTCTCCAATTGCAGTTCAGTGTGGTGTGTTTTGCTTCCCTGTTTTCTAATTCGCTAGTTTGGTCCTCCACTTCTCCTAGTCTACTGTTGACACTTTACATGTTTTTTTTCATTGCACTTATATCACTCTTTATTTCTTCTTGATTCTTACATAAGTTGTTGATTTTTCCATCCATCTGGTTTATGACCTGTATGACCCCTATTCTGAATTCTTTTTCTGACATATTGCATGCCTCTGTTTCACTTAGCTGCTTTTCTGGTGATTCTTCCTTTTCTTTCCTTTGGGGTTTTCTTTGTCTCCCAATTTTTGTTCTCACTTAAGGTTCTAGGTGTCGAGTCATGCAGGGGCTGCTCCTTGGGCAGTCGTGGCAGCGACTGCTCCTCAGTTGGTGGTGGCTCCTCTGGTGGACGCTATTTCCAGCAGTGGTGGCTCCTCTGGCTGGCAGGGGTAGGCTGCTTTCATGGCTGCTGTTCCTCAGATAGTGGCGGGCTGCTCATGGGGCTGCTGCTCCTCGGATGGGGGCGGGCTGCTCCTCCTCATATGGGGCGGGCTGCTTGTGGGGCTGCTCGCGGGGGCTGCTGCTACTAGGACAGGGGTGAGCTGCTCGTGTGGCTGCTGCTCCTCAGAAGGGGGCGGGCTGCTTGCACGGCTGCTGCTTCTTGGATGGGGGTGGGCTGCTTGTGAGGCTGCTGCTCCTCAGTTGGTGGTGGGCTGTGTGTGAGTCTGCTGCTCCTCGAATGGCAGTCAGGCTGCTCACACAGCTGCTGCTCCTCCTATGGGGGTAGGCCATGTGAGGCTGCCACTCCTCAGGTGGGGTGGGCTGCTCGTGGGGCTGCTGCTCCTTGGATGTGGGTGGGCTGCTCATGTGGCTGCTGCTCGTGTGGTCACAGTGCCCTGGGCTAAAGCATTGGGCCAGCCAGAAGGGAGCATGCTTTGGAACTCACAGGAGCCTGCACCCAGGGTGGCTGGAGTCTCGGTGACCATGGGACCTCAGTTGAGGCAGCAGGTCCCTGGCAGGGGCGGCTTTAGAGTCCTGGGTGTTTTCTGAGGGCACCTTGGGTGGAGGCTCGGCTCGGCTCCCAGTCACAGCAACTCTCCCCTTCAAAGAGGCACTGCTTCTACTGAAGAGCCAGCCACTTCAGGACTGTTTGCATTGGTAGCAGAGGCTGCCTGGTTAGGCGAGCCCAGTCAACCTGCCCCCAAAGATCCTGTGGGATCTAACTGTGACACACACACACACACACACACACACACACACACACACACCACGTCCACACCTCTTTTACTCCCTCACTTACTCATACTCTTGCCCTCACTGCTGCCTTCTTCCTGCCTCTGTAGTTGGGTCTGGAGTGTTATTGACCCATTTGTGGATGGAGTCTCCTCTCTGGGTGTCTCGTTATGTGGCTCGCTCTCTCTACCACATTGACCAAACAGGATAAAATTCACCTTGACAAGACACGACATAAAGGGAACAAAATATGAATGTACTCATGACACTGATAACCCCAATATAAATGACCACCAGAGAAAAGAGAATTAGGGGAGAGAAAAGAGAACAAACAGATAAACCAAAATATACAAACACCAAATACCCAGTAAAGAGGGTGGGGGCAGAATCTTATATACAGAAAGTAAGGTTAAGGAATTGGATGAATATGGGGAGGACCTCAGTTCAGTATAGAGGAAGTAGAAAGGATGGGTGGATAAGAAGAAAGAGAAAGAGAAGAAAAACATAATAATAAAAATAGAAAAAAATTAATTAAAAAATAGGATAAAATAAAAAAATTAGAATGATGAAAAAATAATGCAAAAAGAAATAGAAAATAAAGAAATGAAAAAAGGAAAATAAAGAAAAAAGAGATAACAAAATAATCTATATAGATAAAAAGCTAGCGACTGGAACACTATAACGACCAGAACGACCGGTCGCTATGCCACCCACTGCAGCCAACTTCCTGCAGCCCCTCCCCCAGCTGACCCCGCCCCTGATTGGCCTCTCCCACCTTAATTGAGGGCAGGGTGGCTGTCCCTGTTCCTGATTGCTCCCCCACTCCAATAGGGGGTGGGGCTGGCTGGCTGGCCAACCTCCTTCAGCCCCTCTTCCAGCCTGGCCCCATCCCAGATCAGCTCCCCACCCCGATCAGGATCAGGGTCAGGGCCGGCCGGCCAACCACCTACGGCCCCTCCCCTAGGCCTCTGGCCCCTGATTGGCCCCCCCACCCCATTCAGGGGCAGGGCCAGCTAGCCCACAGCCCCTCCCCATGGCTGACCCCGCTCAAAATCGGCCCCCTCAATCAGGGGCGGGGCCCATTGGCCAATCACTTGTGGCCCCTCCCCCCAGCCTTCCCAGCCCTGATCACCCTGATCGGGGCGGGCTGGCCAGCTAATCTCGCACCAGCTCCTCCTCCCTCCGATAGGCCCGACCCTGATTGGGGCCGGGCGGACCAGCCCCCACCTGTGCACAAATTCGTGCACTGGGCCTCTAGTAATAAAGTAAAATAAGATAAAATAAATGAAAATGAAAAAGTGAAGTGTTGTTCCTTTGGCTAGTTTAAGATCCCATTCTTCTGTACTGTCTGCTGCTTTTCAGTTTCCTGTTGTTGGGACTGAAGGCCTTTCTTTAGGCCAGTCCCTGAGGGCTGTCTGGGACTATTCAGATTTTTTTTTTTTTGGATCCTTTTTGCCACTTAGGGTGTAGTCTGGGTGTGGCTGTATTGGTTACCTGGAGACTGCAGGGAGGGGCTATCTCTTCAGGAGAAAATGGCTGCCTGGGTTCGGCACATCAGGTATGACTCAGCACCATTCTCACAGCCATCTCTCCCTGACTCTCTCCTCTCTACAAGTCTGCACCTCCACCTGCACCTCAGCCACGGGTGAGTGTCTGTATTTGAAAGGTCTTATGAACTAGGTTCAGTGAACATAAGCAAAGACCAAAAAGAGGGGAAAGAGCTGAGCCACTGGGAGTCCCTCTCCCTCTGGCACAACACGGCCTGGGCAGCAATCCAGGCTGCCCCTTTTGGGTTCAGTCTTTCATGGCTGTGGACCCAGATCTAGAATCTTCCTTTCTACAGTAAAACCCTATGCCTGTCCCAAGGGATGTGGCCTCGGTGCTGTGTGGTTTCCCTCTGACCCTCTGGGCTCAGAGGTCTTGCAGTTCTCTCCATCTCAGATCCCTGATTTTACTGTTCTCTGGGCATCCTCTGCTTTTCCCAGCTGCGAATTTTCTCACCAACTGTGTCTACTTTGCCAATTCGGTGTGGATGTTATTCAATTTAGTTGCTCATTCTATCTGCTCCGTGACAAGGCTCAGGACACATCCATCTATTCTGCTGCCATTTTGTCTCTCCTGTTCTCCTTTTTAAATTTATTCTTTTTGCTGTTTTGAGTGGGTGTTTTCTGCTACCCTGTCTTCAAAATCACTGATTTGATTTTTTGCTTCTACTAATTCCTTCTAGTGTATTCTTCATTTTTCACTTGTTTTTTATGTTTTCTATTTAGTTTTATGTTTAGTACCTGTTTATTGAAGTTCTCACTACATTTCTTGAGCATTCTTATAAACAGTGTTTTGAACACTGTATCTGATAGATTGCTTGCCTCTATTTTGTTTAGTTCTTTTTTCTGGAGTTTTCTTCTGTTCTTTCATTTGGGATGTGTGTGTTTTTTCTCTTCATTTTGGCTGCCTCTTTCTGTTTGTTTCTATGAATTAGGTAGATCTTCTATGTTTCTCCATCTTGGAAGGTTGCCTTATGTAGAAGGTATCTTGTGGGGCTCAATGGTGCACTCTCCCTGATCAGCTGAGTAATGTGTTTCAGGAGTGTCCCTTGTATGAGTTGTACTGTCGGCTGCTTCTGTTGTTAGTATATCAGTGGGTGTGGTTGACTGTTAGGCTGACTGGCTATAAGTATTGGCCATGACCACAATGTACAAGCTGCTGTGCAGAGGCTGATCCCATGGGATTTGCTCTAGCAGGTTCTAGTGCAGTGGTTCTCAACCTGTGGGTCGCGACCCCTTTGGCGGTCAAACGACCCTTTCACAGGGGTCGCCTAAGACCATCCTGCATATCAGATATTTACATTATGATTCATAACAGCAGCAATATTACAGTTATGAAGTAGCAATGAAAATAATTTTATGGTTGGGTCACACATGAGGAACTGTATTTAAAGGGCCAGAAGGTTGAGAACCACTGCTCTAGTGCCTACTGAGTTCACCCTTTGTGTGTGCTACTTGTGGAGCTAATCTGGTGATGCTCTGTTGTGATCTGAAACCAGCCACCAGGTTTATTAGTTGTGGTTCTCTTTGGAAGAAATCTAGTTCAGGTGAAGATCAATCGCTTCCTGTACCCTGCCTAAGGTTTCCTGGTAGCAGCTACCAAGTGATCTGTGGTGTTAACTGCCTGTCCTGGGCCTGAAGGTGCATGGGAGAGGCTATGCTATCAACCAGGGCTGGCTTGTAGTATGGACATTTTAATGATGTCCTGGGAAAGCTCAGCAAAAGGGCACCCTGAGGTGCCTGCCAGCTGCCTATAAAGCTTAGCCCCAGCAATAGCTTCTGGTGGTATGTGAATTGAGTGAGATGGGATGTCTCAGGGAGTCACCAGGGTAGTTTGAATGGTGTTCACCATGTAAATGCAGATTAAAATTTGGTTGTGTTTGGGGAGGGCTCAATACTGGAAAATGGTGCCTGACTGCAGGCCACGTGGGAGGGGGGGCTCAATATAGGGATAATGGTAGCTGTCCCTCCAGACCTTGCCTTGAAGCCACACAACTCAGCTTCTCCCTGTAAATTTACAGTGCCCCTTGAGCTTCTGTTTCTCCTCTAGAGCCCAGGGTAAGCACCTGCAAGTGAGTGAGCTTGTGCATAGGCCCTTTAAGAGGACACTTGGGTTTCTAGCAGCCTTCTTTTTCATGAGGTTGGATGGAATCCCTGCTGATTTTCATACTCAGATGTTGTGGGGACTCCTTTTCCTGGCACTGGTGCCCTGGGCTGGAGAGCTCATCATTGAGTTGGGACCCCTCTCTCCTCCTGGAACCTCTGCAGCTGATATATCTCCCCTGATTCTCAATCATCACATGTAAGTGTGGGGCCAGCTTGTTTTGAATCTCCACCCCTCCTACCAATTCTTAGTTATAGGACTTCTGTTTAGCCAGTTTTAATGGTTCTCCACGTTGATTGATCTATAATTTATTTCTAATTTTGATGTGGTTATGGGAGGAGGCAAGCATAGTGTCTACCTACTTCATCATCTTAACTGGAACTCAGTTTACACTGCCTTTAACCTATTTCTCTAAACCCTCACGAGAGTGAATTTTATCCATTTTATTTTAGAAGAGTCATAACCTAGCATTTTATTATTTATTTACTTATTATTTATTCTTGACACTATTCCAGGTGTCCTCCATTTTCCCCCCTTTACCCACCCAACCCTCATCACCCCCTCCCCTGACCTTCACCACACTGTTATCTATGGTCGTGGGCTATGCATATATGTTCTTTGACTGATCTCTTCACCTTCTTTCATCCAGTTCCCCTATCCCACACCCCTCTAACTACTGTCAGTTTGTTCTTTGTTTCCATGCCTCTGATTCTGTTTTGTTTATCAGTGTATTTTGTTCAGTAGATTTCACATATAAGTGAAATCATATGGTATTTATCTTGTTGTGACTGGCTTATTTAGTTTAGCATAATAATCTCCAGGTCTCTCTATGCTGTCCCAAAAGATTGATTTCCTTCTTTTTTACCACCATGTAGTATTTCAATGTGTAAATGTACTATAGCTTTTTTTTAAATCTACTCATCTCTAATGGGCACTTGGGCTGTTTCCAGGTCTTGGTTATTATAAATAATGTTGTTATGAGCATAGGGGTGTATATGTTCTTTCTGATTGGTATTTTGGATCCTTAGAATATATTCTCAGAATTGGATCATTGGTCAAAAGGCAGTTCCACTTTTAATGTTTTGAGGAAACCTCATACTGTTTTCAACAGTGGCTGCACCATTATGCATTTCCACCAATAGTGCATGAGGGTTCATTATTCTCCACATTTTTGCCAGTTCTTGTTTGTTAATTTATCGATAGTAGCCATTCTGATAGGTCTAAGGTGATATTTAATTGTGACTTTAATTTGCATTTCTCTGATGATTAGTGACATACAGCACATTTTCCTATGTCATCTGTATGTCCTCTTCAGAGAAGTGACTATTCACATCCTCTGCCCATTTTTAATTGGATTGTTTGTGTTCTGGGTGTTGAGTTGTTTAAGTTCTTGATATATTTTGGAAATTAACTCCTTTTCAGATGTATCATTGGCAGATATGTTATTCCATACAGTGGGTTTCCTTTTCATTTTTTGGATAGGTTCCTGTGCTGTGCAGAAGCTTTTTAGTTTGATGTAGTCCCATTTCTTTATATTTTCCTTTGTTTCCCTTACCCTAGGAGATATATCAGCAAAAAATATTGCTATGAGAGATGTCTGAGATTTTACTGCCTTTGATTTCTTTCAGGATTTTTTATGGTTTTGCAACTTGTATTTAATAGTCTTTTATCCATTTTGAGTTTATTCTTGTGTGTGATGTAAGTTGGTGGTCTAGTTCTATTTTTGTGCATGTATCAGTCTAATTTTACCAACATCTTTTATTGAAGAGATTATATTTTATCCATTGTGTGCTCTTGCCTCCTTTGTCAAATATTAATTGACCATAGAGAAGGGGTTGATTTCTGGATTCTTTGTTCTGTTCCATTGATCTATATGCCTGTTCTTATGTCAGTACCAGACTGTTTTGATTACAATGGTCTTGTAGTATAGTGTGATATTCAGTATTATGATCCCTCCAATTTTATTCTTTCTCAAGATTGCTGAGGCTGTTGGGGTGTTTTTGGCTCCATATAAATTTTTGGAATATTTGTTCTAGATCTGTAAAATATGCCATTGGTATTTTAATAGGAATTGTGTTGAATCCATGGATTGCTTTGTGTAGAATGGACATTTTAATGATGTTAATTCTTCCAATCCATGAACATGGTATATGCTTCCATTTATTTGTATCTCCCTCAATTTCTTTTTTTAAAATGTCCTATAGTTTTCTAAGTATAAGTCTTTTACCTACTTGGTAAAATTTATTTCTAGATATCTTACTTTTTTGTTACTGTTGCAATAGTGGTTCAAGTTGTTTTCTCAGTTACTCTTTGTGATAGTTTATTATTGGTGTGTAAAAATGCCATCAATTTCTGAATATTAATTTTGTAACCTGCTACTTTGCCAAATTCATTTATTATATTCTGTCATTTTTTGGTGGAGGCATTAGGGTTCTCTATTTGCAGTATTACATCATCTGTGAATAATGACAGCTTTACTTCATCCATTCCAATTTGAATGCCTTTTATTTCTTCTTGTCTGATTGGTGTGACTACGACTTTCAGAACTGTGTTTAATAAGAGTGGCGATGCCCTGACCGGTTTGGCCCAGTGGATAGATCATAGGCCTGCAGACTGAAGGGTCCCAGGTTCAATTCTGGTCAAGGGCATGTACCTTGGTTGCGAGCACATCCCCAGTGGGAGGCGTGCAGGAGGTAGCTGATGGATGTTTCTCTGTCATTGATGTTTCTAACTCTCTATCTCTCTCCCTTTCTCTCTGTAAAAAATCAATAAAATATATTTTAAAAAAAGAGTGGTGAAAGTGGACAACCGTTTCTTGTTCTTGTTCTTAAGATAAATGTTTTTAGTTTCTGTCCATTGAGTATGATGTTGGCTTTGGTCTGTCATATATAGCCTCTATTATGTTGAGATATGTTCCCTTTGTTCCCATTTTTCTGAGAGCTTTTATCAAAAATGGGTGCTGGATTTTGTTGAATGCTTTTTCTGCATCTATTGATATGATCATGTGATTTTTGTCTCTCATTTTGTTTATGTGATGTATCACAATTAATTTATGGATATTGTACTAAGCTTGCATCCCTGGAATAAATCCCAGTAATAATGTTGTATGATCTTTTTAGTGTACTGCTGGATCTGATTTGCTAATATTTTGTTGAGGATTTTAACATCTATGTTCATCAGTGATACTGGCCTGTAATTCTCTTTCTTTGTAGTGTCTTTATCTAATTTGGGAATTAGGATAATGCTAGCCTCATAAAAAGAGCTTGAGAATCTTGACTTTTCTGGAATAGTTTGAGAAGAGTAGGTGTTAATTCTTCTTTGAATGTTTGGTAAAACTTTCCTGTAAATCCATCTGGTTCTAGACTTTTGTTCATTGGCAATTTTTTGATTACTGATTCAATTTCATTAGTTGTTATTAGCTTACTTAGGTTTTCTGATTCTTCCTGATTCAGTTTTGGGATATTGTATTTTTTTAGGGATTTGTCCATTTCATCCACATTGTCCAGCTTGTTGGCATATAGTTGCTCATTTTTCATATAGTTTCTTACAGTTCTTTATATTTCTGTGGTGTCAGTTGTTATATTGCCTCTTTCATTTCTGATTTTATTTATTTGGGCCCTCTTTCTTTGTTTTTGTTTTGTTTTGTTTTTGTTTAGTCTGGCTACAGGTTTATTAATCTTGTTTATCATTTCAAAGAACCAGCTCTTGGTTTCATTGAAGTTGTGTATTGTTTTTTTTAAATCTCTATGTCATTCATTTTCATCTTTATTATTTCATTCCTTCTACTTACTCTGGGCTTTCCTTGTTCTCTTTCTAATTATTTAAGTGGTAGGGTTAGATAGTTTATTAGAAATTTTTCTTGCTTTTTTTTTTAGATAGGCCTGTAAGTGTTATGAACTTACCTCTCAGGACTTCTTTCGCTGTGTTCCATAGATTGTAGGTTGTTGTGTGTTGATTTTCATTTGTTTTCAGGAAGCTTTTTATTTCTTCCTTGTTCTTATTAGTAACCCATTCATTGTTGAATAACATCCTATTTAGTCTCCATGTGTTTGAATATTTTTGAGTGTTTTTATTGTAGTGGATTTCTAGTTTCATGCCATTTTGATCTAAGAAGTTACCTGATATCATTTTAATCTTCTTGAACTTGTAGGGACTTAGTTTGTGTCCTAACATGTGGTCTGTCTTTGAGAATGACTCGTGCACTTGAGAAGAATGTATATTCTGTAGCTTTAGGGTGAAATGTTCTAGTAAATGACAGTTTTTTCCATCTGATCTAGGGTGTCATATAAGGTCTCTTTTTCCTTGTTGATTTTTTCAGTTGCTGCTTGTGGGAGCCTGGCTAGCCCTCTGGTGCCTCTGTACTTCCTACCAGTCTTGATGTGGCTTCCTTTTTATGTCCTTGGTTATAAGGGTCCTATACAACTAGTCTTTAGTTGGTTAGTCAAGATGATTTTTCTGTATTTTAGTTGTAAATTCAGTTTGGTCCTGGGAGAATGTCAGTCTTACTCTGCCGTCATCTTGGAATCTCACATTGTGGTTTTAATTTTGATTTCTATTAAATAGTGAAATTGAGCACTTTTTAATATGAATATTAGGTACTTGGATGTCCTCCCTAATCTGTTATTTTATGTTTTTTAAAAAAATTTTCAAATATTTTTCTATTGAGTCGTCTGATTTTCATTGTAGAAGCTTTTTTATATCCTTTATATGAGTCTACCTGTATTATAGCATATATATATTGCAAATGTCTTTTTTCATTCTTAGGTTTGCCTTTTTTACTTTACTTTCTTAATAACAGCTTTTTAAAAATTTTAATTTTTTTATTGTTGACACTATTGCAGATGTCCCTCCTACCCCCCTCTATTTGGTCACCTCAACCCCAGCCTTCTTCCCTACTTTCCTTCTTCCCTCAGCACACTATTATCTGTGTCTATGGGCTATGTATATATGTTCTTTCTTAATTTTAATCGAGTCCAGTTTTTCAATATTTTCTTTTATGGCTAAAGTTTATTTTAGAAATATTTATTTTTTCAGGGTCATTAAGATAGTCTCATATCTTTTCTAAAACTTTATTATTGCCCTAACCGGTTTGGTTCAGTGGATAGAGCGTTGGCCTGCAGACTGAAGGGTCCCGGGTTCGATTCCGATCAAGGGCATGTACCTTGGTTGCGGGCACATCCCCAGTGGGGGGTGTGCAGGAGGCAGCTGATTGATGTTTCTCTTGCATCGATGTTTCTAACTCTCTATCCCTCTCCCTTCCTCTCTGTAAAAAAATCAATAAAATATATAAAAAATAAATAAATAAAATAAAACTTTATTCTTTAACATTTAAAATTTAGATTGATGGTCCTTCTGAAATTGAGTTTTGACCATGAGTATCCAATTGAACCAACAAGAAGTACTGAAAGACTATTTTTAAATACGTTCATGACAAGTACTGATATTCTTTTCTTCTAATATTTTCTTTTTGTTAGCAAGATAATTATGGTATTTTAAATCTTTTGAGAAGTATTCTCTCTTTTATTTTATGGAATCATTTGTTTAGATTTGGCATAATTTCTAGGTTGTAATTTTAATGATGTGTAGGATGTGTGCATGGTTGCAAACTATCTCCCCACAGAATGCTTATTAATTTCCAGAGAGAATAAAATACAACATAAAATAATTTTATAGGAAAGGAATTGAACAATACCTTGAATAAGTGGTCAAAATTAACATCATCAGCAGGTTGAGATGGATAGTGTAAACTTTTAGATGTGAAACCCTGAGAAAGGAATATCACCTATGCAGTAGTCTAGTTGAGAATGAATAATCTGAATTTAAATTCAAACTGAAATAAGGAGCATTCTATTAAAAACAAACAAACAAAAAACAGTGGGACAGAGGAACAATATTCTATTAAAATGCTGATGTCCAAAAAATTATTTTTGAAGAAATTTATTTCCCTAAATTGTTAATGTTATTAGTATAATGTTAATAACATTTTTCTTATTATCCTTTTAAGGTCTTTTGGATCTGTAGTGATGCCTCCTCTTTTATTTCCCAGGCAATGCAAACCAAAGTACCTTTTAATTCCATTTTCTTCACCAAATTCCTCTAATTTGTATGCCATCTATACATCCTTTTTAAATTCCATATATTTGATGTTATAATTGTTGTACACTGTCAAAATTGAAGTAGCTTGACCTACATATTTACCATTTTTGCTTTCTGTTTATGCCCTTTGACATCTTTGTTCTTGCATGTGAGATTTTTTGTTGTTGTTCTGCTTGAAAATACTATTTTCTTTAGGTCTGCTGCTTTTGAGGTGTCTCAGATTTGAATATATATAACCTTTGTACTTGTAGAATATATTCCCTTGGCATAGAATTCTAATTTGGCAGCTATTTTATTTCAGCAGTATCTAATGGTTTCATTGCTATTGAAAAGTCAGCTTCAGTCTAATTATTGCTTCTTTAAAGATAATTGGTCTTTTTCAGGGGAAATATCTCAGTCAGTCTTTACCTGTTCACATGTTATTTCTGTCTTGTCTCTTTCCTGAAACTCAAGTTTTATCTATGTTGGACCTTCTTGCTATGTTTTCTCTTTCTTCCCCTCTCTTATTTGTTTTCCATTTTTTGTCATTCCATGTTCCTGCTGACTTTTTTTCCAGTTACTTTTTTTTTTTAGCTGTATGCAGTTTGCTATTGAACACACCATTGATGTCTTAGTTTCAGTTGTTAATTTTAAAATATTATCCTTAATATTGAGTTCCTTTTCAAAAACAGAAGTTTTTTTCATTTAGTTCCTAAAGTTTTCAATTTCTCTTTTATGCCTTAACCATAGAACTTTTAGAGTCTTTAATTGTTAATGTCAGTATCTGGAACTCCTTTCTGTCTGTTTCTATTATCTGTTAGTTCTCTGGCTTCAGTGTTGAGAATATATTGGATTGATGGATAGTAAGAGTGGAAATAGGCTTAAGAGGCTGTGGCAGTAATCAAAACTAATAGTGGTAGCTTGGACAATGGTACTGGCACTGGAAAATGAAAGGGGCCAGAACAGCAAGGTTGATGATGAACACACTTCAGAGACAAGTGAGAGATATATGTAAAAGATGATTAAGTTCTCAAACTGCATAACTACATATTGGTGGCATTATCTTTCACTGAAGAAAGAACAATTGAAAAGGTTCAGTTTTTGTTAGTGGGGATGGGTAATTGTTTAGGAAATATTATGAAAGTTATTAGCTCAAATTTGGTTATGATAAAGTTGAGATAATTGTGAGATCTAAGGGGAGCTATGTAGTAAGAAATTTTCTTGCAAGAAATAGTTGACATATGTGTGTCAGAGATCTACATTTATGATTTATATGTGTATACATATATTTGAAGACTTGGGTATGGATTACATTATCTGGGGAAATATTGTACATGTTGAGGAGAGAATAATTCTTAGAATTAAAACATGTTTATTTTTTTAAATTTTGTTTTATTGCTTAAAGTATTACAAAGAGTAGTACATATGTCTCCTTTTTTCCCCCCTTGACATTCCCCTGGCCTTCCCTAACCCCTAGTATCTTGTGTCCATTGGTTATGCTTATATGCATGCATACAAGTCCTTCGGTTGATATCTTACCTCCCTGCACAACCCTCCCCAGCCTTCCCGCTGTAGTTTGACAGTCTGTTCGATGCTACAGAGGCAGAGAATTAAAACATTTAATATTAAGGTAGAGGAAGAAGATCTGGCAAAGGTGATAAGAATGAATATGGGATGATAGGAAAAAAAAGGAGTGGTGTCCCCTGGAAGCCAAGATGAGACTTTCAATAGGGAGGTGGTGATCAACAACCTGACATGCTTCGGAGAGATCTACAGTCAAACCTTGGTTCTTGAACATCTCCCATCTCGAACAATTTGGTTCTCCACCAGGTTGTTCACAGAACAAATGTCTCAGTTGTTGGACAAAACTTTGGTTCTCGACCTTACATACTGATACTGTACCTATATCATCAGTCATGTGTCTCTCAGGAGAAAAAGGAGCGAATGCTCATGTATGAGTCAGTTTACCACTAAACCTTGCATTGTTAACATCTCAGGAAATTGTGCTATGAATATTTTCATGTTTTTTTCTTTGTTTTGCTTTTGTTGTTTCTTCTTATTAAATACATACAGTAAGTCACTATGGGTCCTATGAAGGTTATTGATAGCAGCAATGAGAAGAGGAAAGTTGTGAGAACAATGATAGAGCTTAAAAATAAATAATTGCTAAGTATGATAGAGGTGTATCTGTGTCTGATCTAGCTACTGAGTATGGCATGGTGAAATTCATGATTAGCACAATTTTAAAACATAATGAGGAATCAGGGTGTGATATTTCTAAGGGTGTGAATGTCTTCACTAAACAACAATTACAGGCAATTGAGAAAAGATAAAATGGAATCATTTGGGGGTTTGGAATGGTTAATTCAATTTACATTATTTCTAATTGGAAAAATGATTTTTTAAAGAACAGCTTCTATAGCAGCCTCTGGAACAAATTAAGTTAGAGAACCAATCTTCCACTGTATAAGGAAAGTAAGACATTTAAAAAATCCAGTTGGATTTAGTGACGCTGAAATCATTGGTAACTTTGGAGAGAAACATAAACATTTTATTGCTGGGTTTTGGCCAGAATCCAGATTTGAGTGGGGTGAAGAGTAAAGTGGGAGGTGATCAAAAGAAGACAGTAAATAGTGGAGACAACTCTTTCAAGAAATTCTAAGAAGAGGGAAATGGGTGGTATCTGGAGCAGGTTGTGAGGATGAAGGAATAGTTTCTAAAATGACTGGGACCTATTATGTAGGAGGGAGAAGTTGAATAGATGAGAAAGAGAAAGGGCATGGTAGAGCTAGGGATCTAAAGCCTAAATAGAAGGAATGGCTCCTTGTTACCGCACTATGAAAAGAACATCAGGTATGCAGAAGTGGTGGATTGGTCTGTTATACAGCAAGAAGACAAGAGAATTCTACCTGATGGCTTTAATTATTCTGTGCAGTGCAGGCCAGTCATCAGCCGAGTGAGAGTGAGATGCAGATGTAAATGTTAGAGGTTTAGGAAAATAGGGAAGAGTTGATATAAACTTCAGGAGGTGTAGGACAGTAATTGAAAAAAACCAAATCCACTAAACCACATTCACAGACCATTAGAAGTTGATGTATATTGGTCAGGACTAGGTACAGTTGTGAATAGCAGAAAAACTAAAACATCAATGGCTTTAAAAGCTGTAAGTTTATTTATCACCTATGTAAAAGTCTGAGGTAGACAGTCCAGGCCTAGAATCATGGCTCTGCTCCAAGACGTTTTTATTGTTTGTTTTTTATTGCATTTATTTGACATATAACATTGAGTAAATTTAGGGTGTACAGCATGTTAATTTGGTACATTGATATCAATGTACCAAATCACTACAACATGATTACCATTGTAGTGATATTTAGCACCTCTATCACATTACATAATTATTCTTTCTTTTTAGTGGTTAGAATAATTAAGGTCTAGTAGTGTCTTAGCAAGTTTGATGATTATAGTACAATATTGTTGTCTGTATTTATCATACTGTGCATAAGATCTCTATGGCTTGTTTACTACTTGTTGCAAGTTTGTACCCTTAAACAATATCTTTCGTATTCCCCCAAGAAGTTTTAGGACTCAGACTGCTTCTAGTTTTCCACTAAATAACCTCAAAATGTTGTCCCCATGGTTCAAATGAGGCAGTAGCCATTTACAATTTCAAGAAATATGAAAGAAGCAGAGGACAAGAAGGATTGAAGTGGATAAAAGGTTCTTTTAAGGAACCTTCCTGGAAATTGATATATGATATTTCTACTTCTATCCCATTGGCCAGAGATTAGTCACATGGCCATTCTTAAGTACAAGGAAGGCTGGGAATATTTTCTTTATTCTAGATAGCCATGTGCAGCCTAAGTAAAACTCTGAATAGAATGATATATTGGGATAACAAGTTGTGCCTGCCAAAGTGATTATTAATTTTGAATGAATTTATTTTGTCCTGTAAATTTTTGCTTGGTACAAGGTACAAGAAAAGTAGGTTGATAAATTCATTCAATATTGAGGTTTGGCCAAGTGAGTAATGAAAAGAAGCAAGGTAATGAATTTGTTTCAGGTTAAAGCAAACAAATAAACACCAAGACCAAGGAAACAAACACTGACTCCTTAGAAATAAAAATGAAATAAAATAAAATTCTTCCATGTAACAAGTAGGTAGGTAAAGTACCCTAAACAATTTTGAAAATAGTGAATATAAGAATCCTACATATGTGATATAGTTTAAGTGATACTCAGTGGTAAATCTGTATTCTTAAATGCTTTTACTAATAAATAAGAAAGAAAATAAATGAACTAACTGTACCCCTTATTGTTAACATTTTTTTTCATATTTTATTTGAACTTCACCATCTCCCTCCCTCCCTCCCCCCGCCCCCGGCATATGTGTTCTCTTTCTGTTTCAGAATCCAGTCCAGGATATTACATTGCATTTAGTTTGTATGTCTTCCCTGTCTCTTCTGGTCTGTGACAGTTCTCAGTCTCTTCTTGTTTTTCTTGACCTTGACAGGCTGAGGAGAAGTGTCCAGGTATTCTATAGAATGGCTCGCAATCTAGGTTTGTCTGATGTTTTTCTTACGATTAGCCTGGAGTTATGGGTTTGGGGAGGAATATCACAGAAGTGAAGTGCCCTCTGGTCATATGTTAAGGGGCCTATGATAATATTAGCCTTCATCACTTGGTTAAGGTGGTGTTTGCCAGTGTTTGTTTTTCTGCTGTAAACTTATTTTGCTTCCCTTTCCTTACTCCTGTCTTTGGAAGTGAGTCACTAAGTATAGTTCACTCTCATATGTGGAGAAGGGAGGCAAAATTAAGCTCTACCTCCTAGAAGATGGAATATATATACACTATTTGGGATTATTCTATAAAGAATATTTCTCTCTTCTCCCCTACTAATTTATTTATTCAATCATTTGTGTGGACTTATATATATTTATCTTATACTTTGTATTGTAATTTAGTTGTTATGTTATTTACTTTATAACATAAAGGAACCTTCCTGGAAGCTGATATATGATATTTATACTTCTATCCCATTGGCCAGAGATTAGTCACATAGCCATTCTTAAGTGCAAGGAAAGCTGGGAATATTTTCTTTACTCTAGATAGCCATGTGCACAGCTTAAATAAAACTCTGAAGAGAATGACACTTTGGGATAACAAGTTGTGCCTGCCAAAGTGATTATTAATTTTGAATGAATTTATTTTGTCCTGTGAATTTTTGCTTGGGTACAAGGTACAAGAAAAGAAGGTTGATGATTTCATTTAATGTTGGGAGCTCTTTAAATTGACTCCTTTGACATACCCCATCCTTTTGTTTTTTTTCAGCACTACATTACTTAATTGCATTACAAGATACTCCAGGCTTATGTTGCATTTTTCCCTGCCCCAGCCCTATATTCAGCCATTTCTCTAAAGGGCTTTGCTTTCTTTTATTGGAGAACTAGTGGCCTGGTGCACGAAATTTGTGCACGAGGGGGTGGTGTCCCTCAGCCCGGCCTGCACCCTCTCCAATCTGGGACCCCTTGGTGGATGTCCGACTGCCAGGTTAGGCCCGATCCCTGGGCCTAAACTGGCAGTCGGACATCCCTCTCACAATCTGGGACCACTAGCTCCTAACTGCTTGCTTGCCTGCCTGATTGCCCCTTTCTACTTCTGCCTGCCAGCCTGATTGCCCCCTAACCGCTCCCCTGCCATCCTGATTGACGCCTAACTGCTCCTCTGCTGGCCCGATTGCCCCCAACTGCCCTTGCCTGCCAACCTGATTGCCCACAACTGCCCTCCCCTGCCAGCCCAATCACCCACAACTGCCCTCCCCTGCCGGCCCTATCGCCCACAACTTCCCTCCCCTGCCGCGCCATGCCTCCTCTCCCAGGACCCACCTCCTCCACACAACGTGGAGCTGTGGGACCCCCAGGCCTCACCTTGTGGAGTGGCCGCCGGGCCCGGCCTCCGCTCTGCATGTGGCCATCTTGTGGCAGCCATCTTGTGATGACATCACACGCGAGGGCCACCTAGGCTTTTATTAGTATAGATAGTATTTAGAAACTAAGATCTGGGTATTGGGCATGTTTTTGCTATTATAGTTTCATTGTTCCTAGGCTTTGGATATTTCTTTTTAATATGTTGAAAAGTAATCACATAGTTTAATGGAATCAATATTTCTTGAAAAATCATGAAAGAAGATAATGAATTCTGGAAACTAACAGAAGTAACCAGTACATTAAATGCTGAACCTGTGTCAAGCACTGTACTGAATGCTTCATGCCCGGGCTGACTGGCAGACCCTGAGTGATGGATGAATGATTACTCTGACACACATTTCTGTGAAAGAGAGGCTAAGGGGCTGTTTTGCTTTAGGAACAAATAGGCCTGTTCACCTGCCTCCTTAGGCTTTTATTGGAACAACAGCTTGAACTAAAATTAACCTCTAGATACAATCAGCAGGGTAAGTATGCTTGAGAAAGCACCTGCATCTGTAGTGTCTTTCAAACAAAGACCTTTTTAAGTCTAAACATAAAGATTTTAGTAAAACACCCGGGGGCTCAGACTTATTTGGAAAAGTCAAGGCAGAGTCTGCTGCCTTCGGCAAGGTCCCCCAGAAGCCTCTGACTTTTCAGAGAATCCTCCTTACAGACATTACAACCAAGTCCCATGCTTCCCCACAGCTTTACCTTTAATAGTAACCCCATTTAATAGTAACATCCTTGTGTCATAGGCACTGTTAGTATTTCTGTTCTATAGATGATGAAAGTGAGACATAGAGAGATTAGGGAACTTAACCAACAGGATGCCACACATAAATGACAGAACTGCAGTCAAAGAGGTGAAATGAAAGTATGAAATTACAGTATGACCACTGGAAATGATTATGTCTAAAAACCAAGAGAAAGGTTCAGAAAAATTGTTTGAGTTAATCAAACAGTAAATTTTGAGGAGACTGAATTTATCCTTCATGCTTTTTGTGTACTAAGATATATTTGCATAACTTCAAATTACAGATGCTTTCTCCTGTTTATTTTTACAGTTTTCTAGCTTTGGCTATTACATTTAGATCTGTGATTTATTTTGTTTCTTTTCTTAATGGTGTGAATATAACAATTGTGGTTCTTTTTATTTCATGTGGATATCCAGTTATTCTAGCATTACCTTTTCAAACATCTGTACTTTCTCCATTAAATAATCTAGGCATCTTTTCTAAAATCAATTGAATAAAAATGTGTAGAATTATATCTGGAAAAATTATTTTGTTCCATTGATCTATACATCTATTCTTATTTCGATGTCATAGCATCTTGATTAATATAACTCTGTAATAAGTCTAGAACTCAAGTGGTATAAGCCTCCAGTGTTATTTTTTTTACAAAATTCTTGTTGGTATTATAGGCCCTTTTGCAGTTCATATACATTTTAGAACTAGCTTATCGGTTTCTAAAAAAAAAATCCTGAAGGAATTTTGATTAAGATGACATTGAATCTATAGATCAATGTGAGGAGATTTGATGTTCTAACAATACTAGAGGCCCGGTGCATGGATTTGTGCACCGATGGGGTCGCTCGGCCTGGCCTGCACCCTCTTGCAATTAGGGACCCCTTGAGAGATGTAGGAGAGCTGGTTTCAGCCCGATCCCTGCAGGCCAGGCTGAGGGATCCCACCCGTGCACAAATTGGTGTACCGGGCCTCTAGTATGCATATAAGATCTTTGGTTAGTCTCTTCCTGTCCTTCCCCTCTCCACTCCCCCCTTCTCTCTGAGATTCATCAGTCTGTTCCATATTTCCATGCCTGTGGTTTCTGCTCCTGCATTGAGTGTCTGCCCCCTGGTGGTCAGTGCACATCATAGTTACCTATCAGCCAGTCGAATGGTCAGTCAGTCACTTAGGCTTTTATATATATACTAGGGGCCCGGTGCACAAAAATTCGTGCACTCAGGGGGGAAGGGGGGGTCCCTCAGCCCGGCCTGTGCCCTCTCACAGTCTGGGACCCCTCGGGAGATAACGACCTGCTGGCTTAGGCCTGCTCCCGGGTGGCAGAGGGCAGGCCCAATCCCTAGGTGCAGCCCCTGGTTGGGCTCAGAGCAGGGCTGATTGGGGAGTTGGGCGCCGCCCCCTGTCATGCACAGAGCAGGGCGGATTGGGAGGTTGCGATGCCACCCTCAGTCACGCTCAGGGT
>NW_005355347.1:475625-494962 GCF_000412655.1 Myotis brandtii | reverse complement strand
GTGCTTGGGTGCTTGGGACACTGCACCCTGTCACACACAGAGCAGGGCGTTCAGGGGGTTTGGGCGCTGCCCCCTGTCACCGGTGCTGGCACCCTGTCACACACAGAGCAGGGCCCATGGGAGGGTGCTTGGGACACTGCACCCTGTCACACACAGAGCAGGGCGTTCAGGGGGTTTGGGCGCTGCCCCCTGTCACGCTGATCCCGGTGCTGGGAGCGTAGCGGCTCCGCTGATCCTGGTGCTGGGAGGCATATTACCCTTTTACTATATAGAATAGAGGCCTGGTGCACGGGGGGGGGCCGGCTGGTTTGCCCTGAAGGCTGTCCTGGATCAGGGTGGGGGTCCCCACTGGGGTGCCTGGCCAGGCTGGCTGAGGGGCTGAGGGCCGTTGTCTGGTTGGCGGGGGACTAAAGGTCCCAACCGCTCCTTTTTTTCTTTCTTTTTTTTTTATTCTGGGCCAGCTTTAGCTCTGAGGCCTCGCTTCTGAAAACATTAATCCAATGTTGCGGTCCGGCTGGCTGAAGCCCAGCTGGATAAAGCCTGTTTCTAGGGTTTGTTTCGATTCTATATTTGCGACCTAGTTGCTTAGAGTTGCAGCTGAGAGGCCAGCAAGTTAGGCGGGGAATGTTGGAGTCCGCAGTCACTGGAGCAAGCAAGCCTCCCTGTTCGCTTCAGTGCATGGCTGCCGGCCACCATCTTGGCTGACAGTTAATTTGCATAAGGATATGCTGATTAGCCAATGGGAAGGGTATCGGTCGTACGCTAATTACCATGTTTCTCTTTTATTAGTGTAGATAGATTAAGCCTTCCAATATAAAGACAATATGTAACTCTCCCTTTATTTAGATATTTCTTGTTTTTTCAGGTTTTTATTTTTTAATTTTTAAAATTAAAATTTTTCTTTATTTGAATTTATTTTTCCTCATCACCATTTATTCCCCTCATGCCCTCTTCCATCTCTTCACAATCACCACAACAATCCTTTCTAATTTTCAGTGTTAGGTTTTTTGCATTATTAAATTTTTTTATTTTAATTTAGATTATAGGTTTATTTACAAGTATTTCGGCTTTTTGCATTATTAAATTTTAATTTTATATTGTTCCCTGCTAACATACAGAAATACAATTAAGAGTTTTATACTTTTTTCTTTAGCAATAATTTTTTCTTTTCATTCTTGCGTCACATTACTGGCTAATACTATCTTAATGAAATGTTGGTAAAATGTGGTAAGAGCAGACATGTTTAACTTGTTCCAGACTTTTGGGGGAAATACTTCAGCTTTTAATTCTTAAATATGTTGTTAGTCATAGGTTTCATGCAGATGTCCTTTATCTACAGGAGAGGATTCCCTTTAGTTTGTGGAGGTTTGTTTTTTGTTTTTTTAATGGGAATTGCATTTTCTCTTTTTGCATCCAGGCTGGGCTGAGGGAACCCCCCTCCATGCATGAATTTCGTGCACTGGACCTCTAATATATATATATATATATACACATACATACATACATATATATATATATACACATACATACATACATATATATATATATTAATTTTAAGTATAGTATTATAGTGAATAACACTGATTAACCTTCAAGTCTTAACCAACTTTACATTCTTGGACGAGCCCTATTTGGTTATGATGTACTGTCATTTTCATATATTTATGGATTTGGTTTGCCGACAATTTTAAAGGATTTTTGCATGTTTATCCATGAGAGGATGTTGATCTGTAGTTTTCTTCTAGTATGTTTGATACTGGTATCAAAATAGTTGTTAGGAATGGAAATATGTTCTCCCAAAATTCATATGAAGTCCTAATCTCAATGTGACTACCTTTAAAGAAGTTATTAAGGATAAATAACTTCTTAATGGCAGGGGCATAATCTAATAGGACTAGTGTCCTTATAAGAAGAGGAAAAGACATGGTGGGTGTGTGTGCACAAGGGAAAGGCCACATGAGAAACAACCATCTAAAAGCCAACACAGGGGAGTTTTACCTAACATTCAAAGAACTAAAACCTATCTCTTAGACTAGACTATTCGAAAAAATACAAGAGGAAGGCACACTTCCAAGCTCTTTCTTTGAGGCCAGCATTATCCTAATCCCAAAACCAGATAAAGACATTACAAAGAAAGAGAATTACAGGCCAAAATCCATGATGAACATAGATGCTAACATCCTCAACAAAATTCTAGCAAATCGGACCCAGCATTACATTAGAAAGATCATACACCACGACTAAGTGAGATTTATTCTGAGGATGCAATATCCACAAATCAATAAATGTCATAAATCACATAAACAAATTGAGAAACAAAAATCACATAATCATATCAATTGATGCAGAAAAAGCATTTGACAAAATCCAACATCCTTTCTTGATAAAAACTGTCAGCAAAGTGGGAATAGAGGGATCATACCTCAACATAATAAAAGCCTTATATGATAAACATACAGCCAACATCATACTCAATGGGCAAAAACTAAAACCATTTGCCCTACCAATCAGAACAAGTCAGGATACCCACTTTTACTACTCCTATTCGACATAGTACTGGAAGTGCTAGCCATAGTGATCAGACAAGAAGAAGAAATAAAAGGCATCTAAATTGGAAAAGAAGAAGTAAAACTGTTGCTTTCACAGATGACATGATATTGTACATAGGAAACCCTAAAGACTCCATAAAAAAACAAAACTAGACTTAATAAATGAATTTGGCAATGCAGAAGGTTACAAAATTAACACCCAGAAATCTATGGCCTTTTTATACACCAATAATGAACTCACAGAAAAAGTAACTATAAAAACAATCCCATTTACTATTGCAACAAAAAACAATAAGATACCTAGGAATAAACTTAACTAAGGACCTGTACTTGGAAAACTACAGGACATTGAAAAAAGAGATAGAAGAAGACATAAACAAATGGAAGAATATACTGTGTTCATGGATTGGTAGAATCATCTAGTATAAAGGTTAAAGGACAAAAGTATAAACACAGGTATAATTTGTTAATGGATACACAATATAAAATGATGTAAATTGTGACATCATAAATATAATCTGTTATCAGGTTAAAATAGTCTGTTATGTCTATAAGATGTTTCAAGTAAGCTTCAGGGTAACCATAAAACAGAAACCTATAGTAGATACACATAATCCAATGAGAAGGTAATCCAAGTATACCACTATGGAAAATCATCAATTGAAAAGGAAGACATCAAGAGAGGAAGATAGGAACTACCAAACAGACACAAAACAGTTAACAAGGTGACAGTAGTAAGTCCTTAACAATCCTTAATTATTTTAAATTTAAGTGGATTAGTTATGCCAATCTAAAGGCATAATGTGACTGAATGAATTTTTTTTTAAAGAACCAATTATATTACTGCCTACAAAATACTCACTTTAGTTTCCAGGTCACACATAGCCTCAAAGTGAAGGGATTAAAAAAAAAAAAAAAAAAGAAAGAAAGAAAGAAAAGAATAACTCATAGACACAGACAACAATATGATGATTACCAGAGAGAAAAAGGGTGGGATGAGGTAGAAGAGGGAAAAGGAGGGATAAGAGGTGATGGAATAAGACTTGACTTGGAGTGGTGAACACAAAATACAATATACGGATGTTGTACTATAGAATTGTACTCCTGAAACCTATATAATTTTATTAACCAATGTTACCCCAATAAATTCATAAAAATTTGCAACCAATAAATAAATAATCAAGGTCTCTTCGTTGAGTGGAAATAGGAATCAGAAACTCATATAAACAGATAACTTTCTGGACAGATTTCTAGATTAAACCAAGTTCTTTCTGTGTAGAGTCAATTATAGAAATGTCCCCAGTAATTACTTATTTGACCTGAAGAGGGCACTGCTTGTATTAGTTGACAGGAGCTGCAAAGGATTCTCAGGTTCAAGAAGACAGCTCTGACATGCACCTCTTTGTTCATAGCAGTGCAATTTACAATTGCTAAGATTTAGAAACAGCCTAAGTGCCCATCAGCGGATGAGTGGATTAAAAAACAGTGGTACATCTACACAATACTACCTGCTATAAAAAAGAAAGAACTCTAACCATTAGCATCAGCATGGGTGGACCTAGAGAGTATTATGCTAAGCGAAATAAGCCAGTAGGAGAAAGAGAAATATCATATGATCTCACCCATTTGTGGAATATAATAAACAACATAAACTGGTGAATAAAACTAGATCCAGAGACACAGAAGTATCAAGCAGACTGTCAAACCTCAGAGGGAAGGAAGAGGGTGGAAGGGTGGTGGTAAAAGATCAACCAAAGGACTTGTATGCATGCATATATGCATAACCAATGGACACAGACACTAGCGGGGTGAGGGCCTGTGCTGGAGTTGGGAGTGGCCAGGGAGAGGTCAATGGTGGAAAAAGGAGACATTTGCAATACTTTAAACGATAAAGAATTTAAATTAAAAAAATAAGTAAAAGACAAGGATAAATTCCTCAGGAGAAACCAAACCTCCCGGCACCTTGATCTTGCATTTCCAACCTTCAGAACTGTAGTCTTTCATTGACATTTCTTAATATATATATATTTATAAAAATGTATATGTTATAATAGTTTATAATTTCTATTTGATTTCCTTTTAAACACATGCAAGAATGTACTTTTTAGTGTTCAAAGTATTTGTTTACTATATTTTTATTGATTTAGTAATATGCTGTTACAACATTTCTAAATTATAATATTTAAGGCTGCCATGATACGGGAAACAGTACTCTGAATGCTCAATTCTAAGATCAGAGAAAAATCTCTCTCTGGGCTTCTATCTGGAAGATTCTGTGCAGAAGAATTAACAGGGTAATTGGCAACACTCTTGTAATACAACCAGCAATGGGTTTTGTAGAGATGACTCATATTATGTTTTTCAATAAAGACTATAACGACTTTCTATATACATTTACATATTGCTAATTTATTCATTAGTAATAATACAAAACATTATTTAAGTATGTGAGACCTATGTAACATTTTTTATCTAAGAAGTAGACTCTGAAACAGAATTCTTCAATAGATTACAATGCATACTTTCTGTAGGTTGTATATATTTAGGACTTACCTAAAGAATATGTTCTTGAATAATATAGAAGTAGGAACAAAGGGACTCCTCAAAAATAAATTTCCTGAGGATAATCCTAGAAGAAGGGTCATGTTTGCTATGTTAGTTTTTCAAAGAAGGGAGAAAAGTGATTATAACCTAGGAGATAAAGATGAAATAAATCTAAAATAGGAAAGGTAGGTGTAAATTCCCTTCACACAGCTTGACTTTTCTCATTCAGACTCAGTCTTCCTTTCTGTGTAACCCTTTGCATTTGATCAATTCTTTCCTTCTCTTTGTTCAGGAAAAGGTCAGCAGGAAGATGACTCTACCACGGAAGACCTGAATTCCTGGACGCATTTGCCCTCATCCAGTCAGGAAACGGCACATAGATCAGTGACTAATGAGGTAAAACTAGAAAAAGAGGCACCTCTGATAATTAATTGTGGCCGGTACCCCAAATCACTGACTAAGCTCGCTAAGAGATGGGTTTGAAAGAGTGGGACTTTTTCAAACTCTAAAGAAAACTCTTTTTAGATGCTGTCCTGGAAATTTTATTTATTTGGGTATCTCATTTTGTTAGTAACAGATACAAAATAAATTTCACATAAAATTTGAAGCAACTTTAAATATATTGATGATGAAATTTTAATTGATAGAGAAAGTGTGGCACAGTGTCTCCAATCTATGGTGGTAAAAAATCTGGGACAAAAACTCTCACCTTGATATATTACCTTCCTTGTGGAGATACCACCAGGTTTAGAGTAAAAATAGGAAAATTTTCATCTTGTGGGTGCCTTGCAATTTTCTCTCATCTCATCTACTGGAGCTTTAGGTCTTCCATCATGGTGCGGTCCTCATAGTCACTTCTTGTAAATTCCAGCATGAATAGAGATAAAAATCAGTATCAAGAATAAGCACTGCTTCCCTTACTTTCCAATTGGCTGCCGCCTCCACTCAGGGATGACAGTTGTGCTGCTTCTTTGAAAAACAACTTTGAAGATTGGTAGATTTCTGTGTGACATGTCAGGTGGCCTTATCAATGGCACCAGTGCATCTCTGATCAGCAGTGTCTGACTCTTAGTGTGCTGCTGGGCTGTCAGCCCACTGTTGATACTTTTCTCTGATCTGAATGGCAATTTGGAAGTGAATAATTTCACAGAATATCCTGAGTAGATCCTTTGTATAACTGCAATCTACAACTGAGTATATTTTATTTATTTATTTATTCATTCATTCATTCATTCATTCTTTTTACTTGACTTATCTAAAGTGAGTTTTGATATACTTTAAAGTTTCATTTTAGAAAAGAGATCTTAGTACACTTCTGCATGGCTTTCAGAGTATGTTGGGAAAGTCAGCTGATTTTTTTAAATCAGAATTTATTTGCTTTTTAAATATTTCACAAAGAATGAAATAGCCACTTGATGGCCTTTCAATTGTGATGATGTTCCTAGGAATTGTATAGATGTGTAGATGTTAAATTTGGAAGGTAGACTAAGATTTTTTATTTATTTTAGAGTGAAGGAACTAAGTCCTAGAGAGAACTGAAATGATTCATCTGTGACATACAGCTCTTCGTTACGGAGAAAAGCCTAGAAACCAGGCTACTATCTTATAGAATTACCTTGTTTTCATAAAATCCTTGGCATATGCAGTGCAGAAAAGCTAACTTAGCCTGCTCAGAAACATTTGTCTAGCCTTTTCTCTAATTTGACATTAATTTGATTTGGTGAACAATCTATGAGAAGATCTGGCATCTTGTGCCTTCTTGACATTGTTATTAGCCAAGTCACATGTCATTCATCAGACGTATTAGAGTCCTAATGAGCCTTCAGTCTGAACTGCAGCCATCTGGAGCAGTTTGCTTCTTTGATAAGTGTACTCAAGTTGATTTGAAGCATGACTTGAAATAAGTCTCGGGTTTAAATTGTGTTAGGACTTCTTACTCAGGTAATGTCACTTTCTTTGAGTAAATGACTTGTATGCAAATGCCTTTTTAAATGTGCTGTGCTGGAGATGGGAGGGATCCTGTTGATGTGATAGCAACCACCTCACTTATCCTCTATCTCATCACATTAACAATTTCCACATTTCTGTTTTAATTATTCGGAAATTAATTTTTAGGGATTTGTTTTATGAACTACTATTAATAAACTAGTTTTCAGGACTAAGTTAACTCTATAGAACTCATTTAATTTATTAGTCACCCATATAGTTTAATGAAAAGAAATCCTTGGGAAACATTTTTCCTTGATATTTTAAAGTAAAATGAGGAAAATACACAAAACAACACTAAGAAAAGAGAGCTGTTGTAACTATAGTAATAGCAGACAAAGAGACAAAAGCAAAAAGCATTAGGCATTAAGAGGTCACTATGTAATACTGGAAGGGTTAGTTCACAAGGAAGATATAAAACTCTAAATTTATAAACACCGAATTACAGCTTCAGGATATATAAATTAATATTTGACAGAACTACAAGGAGAAATAATTAATAACTTTACTATGATAGTAGACCATTAAAAATATATATCCTATCAATAGATTAGACAATTAGTTAAGAGTGTAGAAATTACCAAAAAACAATTAGCAAACTAGGTATAATAAACATAAATAAAACTAGTTTTTAAAATTAAAGAACACACATTCTTTTTTTTTTTAAATATATTCCATTTATTTCTTTACAGAGAGGAAGGGAGAGGGACAGAGAGCCAGAAACATCGATGAGAGAGAAACATCGACCAGCTGCCTCCTGCACACCCTCCAATGGGGATGTGCCCACAACCAAGGCACATGCCCTTGACCGGAATCGAACCTGGGACCCCTCAGCCCACAGGCCGACGCTCTATCCACTGAGCCAAACCGGCCAGGGCCACACATTCTTTTTAAGCATACAAAAATTTATCAGATATCAAATCAAAATATCTCTCAGCAAATGTCAAATAATCTTATAGTACTGACTGTGGTCTCTGACATAAAGAAACTCAGTAAGAAGTCAACCACAAAAGGGTAAAATGTACATTTAAAATTTAAAGAGACATACTTCTAAACTCATGGGTCAAAGAAGAAATTACAAAGGATTTATAAAACATTTAGAATAGAATAAATACAAAATTATATGAAAACTTGTTTGCTCATTCATTATGCAGTGGTTAGCAAATATAATGGTATAATCTATATCATTACATTTACAATGGCACCAGGTAGTAAGTATATAGGAGTAAATATAAGGAAAGTTGAGAATTGCTATTGAGAATGTCATAAAATATTATAATAGCTATATCACATAATGGATAATAAGACTTAATATAATAAAGATAATAGGTATCCTCAATTTAAACAATAATTTTATAATTTCAAAGCTTGTGTTGTGTGTTTGTGTGTGTGCATGTGATTTGATTGGCTGATTTAAAAACTTGGAAAAACATAAGACCAAGATTAGGTAAGACAGTATTAAGTAAGAAAGGAAAAGTGTGTATATGGTAGGAATGCTGGGTAGTTGTCTATATCTTTCCATTAATGTGCTTAGTTTTAAAATCTCTTTTGTTGGGTTCATGTTCTGGAATGATGGTTGTATACATGCCCACAAGAGGTATTCCAGGACTAGGAAGTTTTATGGAATCAATCAAAACACATACACCTGCAAGAGGGGAAAAGATTAATATGTTTTACAAAAATAAAAGTCACCAAATAACACTTCAAAAAGATGAAAAGACAGAACACAGGCTGTGGCTGGATATGCTGCATGAGAAATAGAGAGACATGAGGTGAGGGTGGGAAATTAGGCAGCGTCCGTACCAGGGAAGGCTGCCTGGAAGCTGGGCCTGCTCCTTCTGCTCAGGATGCTTCTTTGCGTTGCCCTTCCTGGTATTTTTTAGGTACATGGCTATTGTGTATCACCATCATACTCTGTCACTGCATTAACACTTATCACCAGCTGTAATTTTACATGCTTGCTTGTGTATTTCCTCTCTCCCCATGGGAATACGTAGCTCCACAGGGCAGGACACAAGCCTCTGTTGTTCAGTGTTTCATCGGGAGCATTTAGAACAGTGTATTCACATCATAGGGCCCCAGAAAAGAATAGTCAAATGAATAGATTAATTGAAACAGAATTGAGAGCCAAAATATTGATTACTGAATCTTAATTTTAATGACTTTTACCCTTCCATTATATTCAGTTCTATTTACTGGTGGGCTAGGTACTGTACCGGAGGCTGCGAATGCTACAAGTGGCCTAAGGACCATCAGGCAGTACTAACTCTCATGGCAGAGACATGCTTAGAATTACTGTATTAGATTACGCAAGTTCTAAAATAAAGATAAATATAATGTTGGGAATTTTATATTTACAATAAACTCAACACTCATTGTAAGAATTTCTGGGCTGAAGTCATAATCTTTTTTTTTTTTTTAAAGAAAAATGAAGCTTAACCCTGGCTAGTGTGGCTCAGTTGGTTGAGCATCACCCCGTGCACCCAGAGGTTGCTGGTTTAATTCTTCATCAGGGCACTTGCCCAGGTTGTGGGTGGTGTTGTTCAGGAGGCAGCCGATTGATGTTTCTCTCTCGTTGTTTCTCTCTCTCCCTTTCTCTCTCTCTCTAAAAAAATCAATGAAAAAATACTATTTAAAAAGAAAGAAAATAAATATGAACTTATTTTTTACTTACTTTGGAAAATAACTTGGGTGATTCAATAAAAATCACTTGTATATGCGTAGTACTCTATAGTCTGTCTTGACAGATTGGAAAATATTTACTAGGGAGAGACACATTTCAAGTGATTTTCTAGGAGTAAAAATCATGTGATTATGGTTTGATTCTATTATTTAAGATCTTATTTTTAAAAATATTTAAAATTTTTAAAATTATAGTTGACATACAATATTAAATTAGTGTTTCAGGTGTACAACATAGTGATTAGACATTTATATACATCACAAAGTGATCACCATGGTGTCACCATCTGACACCATGCATAGTTATTACTATATTACTGACTGTATATCCTATGCTATACTTTTCATTCCTGACTGTTCGTATAAAAGTCAATTTGTACTTCTTGTTGTATTTTAAGAAGCTACAGAAGTCATATTTTGAAACTACACATTTTTGAAATCTTAGCCATAATTTTTTATTTTTCTTATTCCTATAGGTTTTTACAAATCAAATTAACTTAGATAAGGTACTATTCTCTTTTTCGGATTACAAACGTAGTGATTTCGTGGATCTTTTTCAAGAACCTACAGAAAGGTATGACTAATGAGCTTATTTAGTTTTCTGTTTATGCCTGTTAATAGCTATAACTCCTCTGAGTGGAGATAGTGAATCATGGCTCTCAAATGTTTGGTATATTTCAAGATATAGCTTTTTGTAATAAGTACAAGCTGATTTGACTAGGAATAGAATGTATTTACCATCTCATAAATATGGTATTAACACAAGAAAAAGATATGCCTACAGAATTTCATTTTTGTCATCTCAGCAATTCCATGGTTCCCAAACTTTTGTAAATGTGTCTGGAGCTCCTGAGGGGCCATTGTACTTGAGGTAAGGTAAAGCTTGGTGCACAGTGACATTTTATTAGAAATTATGGCTGGTTCTATAAAGAAAATAATATGCTAGAAACAGTGGGACTCAGCTTGGTGAATTTTTTGTACTTTGTATGAAAACAATTAAAGAACCAAGAGAAAAGTAAATTTACATCAAGAAAAACAAAGAAACACTGGTAGCAGCTCTTATGCTCATAAAATGTTCAGATTTAGGTGTTATGTGTAAAACCACACCAAATAAGGAAACATTTTATTGAGTCATACTTCCATTGAGATTGCTTAGTAATATTACCTATAGTCACTTGGATAATACTATAATAATGTGTACAGTATAAATCTTTTATGTTCAACTTTCAGAAGTACATTAAATGAAAAAGCTATGTTCTAATAGTATGTCCTAAGCAGTAGGTACTAATTATATACTAAGCAGTGTTTACAAATACAAAATATTGCAGTTTACAGTTTAATTAGGGGAGCACATAAAAAGACAAATTTAAATACAATGTGGTAAATATTATAGTGCCAATGCCCAAGGACTGTGCGTACAGAAGATAGAGAACTATGGAGAGAGGCGTTCCTTATCAGCTCTGTGAAGAAAAGATTCTTGAAGATGGCTGGCAAGAAATAGAGAAGGAGAAAAAGTAAGAAATCTGAAATTACCCACAGAAGCAAAAGAAGAAAGCATTTATTTTGTTAAGGTTAAATGTTGAAATACATGAGGGAAAGTAGTAGAGATGACAGTGGAAATGTAGACAGGGAGCAGGACTGCAGTGAGGGAGAGAGTGTGAATGAGTAAGGGAGTGACAGGTGTGTATGTGGACATGTGGTGTGTGTGTGTATTTGTGTGTGTGTGAGTGAGGGACAGTTAGATCTCACAGGAGTCTCAGGGGCTGGCAGATCAGGCTCTCCTGGACAAAGAACCCCTGCTACTGCCACAGGCACTCCCTGGGCAGGCATGGCTCTGACAAGGAAACCATGCCATCTTGAAGAGGGCAGCATTGGTGGCTAGGAGCATATCCTCACCATCACCAGACTAGCCTTGGACACCACCTTGGACCCACACAATGAGCCGCTGGCCAGTGGGAACTCGCAAGAGACCCCCATTGCAGAATCTGGGACCCCCATAGTGAGTGGACTCCAGGACCACACAGTGAGTGCACACCAGAGGGACCTTGTGCACCAACCTGCCCAGACTCTGGGACCATACAATCAGTGCACACTAAAGGGACAGTGTGCATGCCACCCTGCCATCTGCAGCTGACCTGAGGGACCAGATAAATGAGAGAAGGGAGTACAACTCAGAACAGAGAAAATCAAGGTGTGAGACTCAAGGCATACCCAGCCTCTGGGCTAAGGACTCCATGACCACTGGACTACTAGGGGCTTCAACCTCTCGGATCTCAATCAAGTTGCCCAGGGTCAAAAAGAGACAGCGATTCATATTCTCTTGCACTAGAGCAGCTTCCAGGAGACCTAGATAGACACCAAGGGACCAGATTCAACAATATCAGAGCAAAATCTAGTGAGTCCCAATTTCACTGGTAGCAAGTCAGAGGAGAAATCCTTCCTACCAACAAGACATCCGTAATTAAGTGGGATAGGAGAACACATACACCATATTCTCTGAAAGCTAAACATCACCTCTTCCTCCTAAAGCCCTGTGAGGAACAGACTTTTGAGTGATTAAGATTGACAGCTGGCTGACAGGTGAAGGCAGGCAGAGGCAAAGCCCAGGGAGCCAGCAGAACTTTGCTGAACCAGCCCTGAGTTTTTTAAAATATATTTTATTGATTTTTTACAGAGAGGAAGGGAGAGGGAAACATCATAGAGGGAAACATCATAGAGGGAAACATAGAGAGTTAGAAACATCAATGAGAGAGAAACATCGATCAGCTGCCTCCTGCACAACCCCCACTGGGGATGTACCCGCAACCATGGTACATGCCCTTGACTGGAATCAAACCTGGGACCCTTCAGTCCGCAGGCCGACGCTCTATCCACTGAGCCAAACCGGTTAGGACTCAATGGGAATTATAAGGAGCTGAATAAAAAAATACACCAACATGGATAAGAATCAAGAGGAAATGAAGAATGACATGCCTACAATAAATAACACAGTGGAAGGTTTCAACAGTAGTCTAGAAGAAGCCAAGGACCAAATCAACTAGTTAGAAGATAAGGTAGAGAAAAATGCACAATCAGAGCGGCAATTGGGGAAAAATATTAAAAAGCAGGAGGAGAGTTTAAGGAAGTTTAGGGAGAACATGAAATGAAGCAACATCTGCATAATAGGGGTGCCAGAAGGAGAAGAAGCAGAACAAGGAATAGAAAGCCTGTTTGAAGAAATAATGACAGAAAACTTCCCTGACTTGGGGAAGAAAAAAGTCACACAAATCCAAGAAGCACAGACAGTCCCAGTCAAGATGAACCCAAAAAGACCCACACTAAGACACATCATAATTAAAACGCCATGTGTTAAAGACAAAGAAAGAATCTTAAAGGCTGAAAGAGAGAGACAGAAAGTTACATATAAGGGATCTCCCATTAGGCTATCAGCTGACTTCTCAACAGAAACACATCAAGCCAGAAGGGAGTGGCAGGAAGTATACAAAGTAAAGAAAAGCAAGGGACTTAATCCAAGACACTCTATCCAGCGAGACTACCATTCAAAATTGAAGGAGAAATAAGGAGTTCACAAACAAAAAAAACACTAAAGGAGTTTATTACCATCAAACCAGCAACACAAGAAATCCTAAAGAGCCTGCTTTAAGAAGAAAAAAATAGAGAGGGAGAAACACAGGCATAAAGAATAAAAATGGCAATAAACAAGTACCTATCTATAATAACCTTAAAAATAAATGGATTAAATGTTCCAATCAAAAGACAGGGTAGTCAAAAGATTAAGAAAACATGACCCATACTTATGCTGTCTACAAGAGACCGACCTCAGAACAAAGGACTAACACAGACTGAATGTGAAGGCGTGAAAAAAATTTTCATGCAAATTGAAATAAATAAATAAATAAGCTGGGGTAGCAATACTTGTATCTGACAAAATAGACCTCAAAATGAAGGCCATAACAAGAGATAATGATGACCACTTCATAATACTAAAGGAATCAATACAATAAGAGGCTATAACTCTGGCAAACATATATGTACCCAATACAGGAGCATCCAAATACATTAAAAGACTTCAGGAAGTTATCAAGGGAGATATAGCAATGCAATCATAGTAGGAGACTTTAATACCCCATTGACATCACTGGATAAATCTTCTAGACAAAATATCAATAAGGAAACAGAAATCCTAAATCACACACTAGATCAGATGGAACTAATTGACATCTTCAGAACATTTCACCCCAAAGCTACGGAATATACATTTTTCTCAAGTGCACATGAGACATTTTCAAAGGTAGACCACATGTTAGGACACAGGCTAAGTCTCTACAAATTCAAGAAGATTGAAATCATATCAGCCATCTTCTAGATCACAATGCCATAAAATTAGATATAAACTACAATAAAAGCATTCAAAAAAATCAAACACATGAAGGCTAAACAGCATGCTATTAAACAATGACTGGGTTACCAAAGAGATAAAAGAAGAAGCAAAAAAACATACTGGAAACAAATGACAATGAAAACACAACAATCCAAAATCTATGGGACACAGTGAAAGCAATCCCGAGAAGGCTGTTAATATCACTACAGGGCTACCTCAAAAATCAAGAAAAAGCTGTAATAAGTTACTAACCCAACAACTTAAAGAATTAGAAAGAGAGAAACAATAAAAGCCCAGAGTAAGTAGAAGGAAAGAAATAAGAAAGATCAGAGCATAAATAAATGACATAGAGACCAAAGAAAACAATACAAAAGAACAATAAAACCAAGAGATGGTTCTTTGAAAGCATAAACAAGATTGATGAACTTCTAGCTAGACTCAATAAGAAACAAAGAGAAAGGACCCAAATAAACAAAATCAGAAACAAAAGAGGTCAAGTAACAACTGACTACACAGCAATATAGAGTCATAAAAAATACTATGAACAACTCTATTGCAACAAACTGACAACCTTTACAAAATAGACATATTCCTAGAAAAATACAATCTTCTAAAACTCAATCAGAAAGAATCAGAAAACCTGAATAGGCAGATAACTGCTGATGAAACTGAAGCAGTGATAAAAAAAAAATTACAGCAAAAAAACGCCCTGATCCAGATGGCTTCACAGGAGAGTTTTACCCAACATTCAAAGAACTAACACCTATACTCTCCAAACTATTCTATAAAATCCAAGAGGAAGGAACACATCCAAGCTCTTTTTATGAGGCCAGCATTACTCTAATTCCAAAACCAGATAAAGACACTATAAAGAAGAGCATTACAGGCCAATATTTTTGCTGAACATAGATCCTAAAATTCTCAACAAAATATTAGCAAATCCAGCAATATATTTAAAAAAATACACCATGACCAAGTGGGATTTATTCCAGAGATGCAAGTATGGTACATTATTTGCAAATAAAAGACTCCATAAAAAATGACTACTAGATTTAATAAGCGAATTTGACAACATAGCAGGATACAAATTTAACAACCAGAAATCTATGGCATTTTTATACACCAACAATGAACTGACAGAAAGAGAAACTAAGAAAACAATCCCATTTTCCACTACAAAAAAAAAAATAAGGAATAAACTTAACCAAGGAGGTAAAACCTTTACTCCAAAAACTACAGAATGTTGAAAAAAGAAATAGAGGAAGATATAAACAAGTGGAAGAATATACCATGTTCATGGATTGGTAAAATCAACGTCATTAAAATATCCATACTACCCAAGGCAATCTACAGATTCAATGCAATCCCTATTAAAATACCAACGGCATATTTCACAGACCTAGAAAAAAAAAACTATCCAAAAACTTATATGGAATAAAAAAAGACCCCAAATAGCTGTAGTTATCTTGAGAAAAAAGAATAAAGTTGGAGGATCGCAATACCAGATATCAAGTTATACTACAGAGCCACTGTACTCAAAACAGCCTGGTACTATCACAAGAACAGGCATATGGACCAATGGAACAGAACAGAGAACCCAGAAATCAACCCAAGCCATTATGCTCAATTCATTTTTGACAAAGGAGACAAGAGCATACAATAGAGGAAAGACAGTCTCTTCAATAAATGGTATTGGGAAATTAGCAGATACATGCAAAAAAAAAAATGAAACTGGACCACCAACTTACACCATACACAAAAATAAACTCAAAATGGATAAAATATTTAAATCTAAGACATGTAACCATAGAAATCTTAAAAGAATCCATAGGCAGCAAAATGTCAGACATCTCTGATAGTGATATATTTACCAATACGTCTCCCAGGACAATGGAAATTAAGGAGAAAATAAACAAATGGGACTACATCAAAATAAAAAGCTTCTGTACAGCAATAGAAACCATCAACAAAACAACAAGAAAGCCCACTGCATGAGAGAACATATTTGCCAGTGATCATCTGATAAGGGGTTAATCTCCAAAATTTATAGGGAACTCATGCAATTTAATGAAAGGAAGATAAACAATCCAATCAAAAAATGGGCAAAGGACCTAAATAGACACTTTTTGAAAGTAGACGTACAGAAGGCTAAGAGACATATGAAAACATGCTCATCCAAGAGATGCAAATCAAAACAACAATGAGGTGCTACTTCATACCTGTTAGAATGGCTATCATCAACAAATCAACAAATTACAAATGTTGGCAAAGATGTGGAGAAAAGGAACCCTTGTGCACTGCTGGTGGGAATGCAGACTGGTGCAGCCACTGTGGAAAACAGTATGGAGTTTCCTCAAAAAATTAAAAATGGAACTCCCATTTGACTGTCATGAAGGATAGTTTGACCCAGTGACCCCATTTCTAGGAATATATCCCAGGAAATCAGAAACACCAATCAGAAAGAATATATGCAACCCTATGTTCATAGCAGCACAATTTACAATAGCTAAGATTTTGGAAACAGCCTAAGTGCCCATCAGCAGATGAATGTATTAAAACACAGTGGTACATCTACACAATGGAATACTATGCTACAAAAAGAAAATAAGGAACTTTTACCATTTGCAACAGTGTGGATAGAACTGGAGAGCATTATGCTATGCGAAATAGCCAGTTGGAGAAATATAAACATGATCTAATTCATATCCTATAATAAATGCCTAATATGCTAAGTGTCCGTCTGGTCCTCCGTTCAACCAATCAAAGCGTAATATGCTAAGGCTGCTCAACCGCTCGCTGTGACGTGCAATGACAACCAGGGGCAGACAGTTGACCAGTCGACAAGTCACTATGCTGTGCACTGACCACCAAGGGGCAGATGCTTCAACTAGTAGGTTAACTTACTGCTGGGGTCCAGCCGATTGGGACTGAGCGAGATGGGCCAGACATGCCCTGGACCCCTCCCATGGTCCCTCCCTGGCTGGCCAACCTCCCGCACCCCTCCCCGGCTCCAGTTGTGCACCGATGGGATCCCTTGGCTTGGTCTGCACCCTCTCGCAATCTGGGAGCCCTGGGGGGATGTTAGCCTGTTTTGGCCTGATCCTGCAGGCCAGGCCGAGGGACCCCACTGGTGCATGAATTTGTTCACCAGGCCTCTAGTGTAGGATATACAGTAATGAAAAATGTAAACTGATGAACAAAAGTAGATCCAGAGACATAGAAGCATTGACAGACTGTCAAACCTCAGAGGGAATGCCTCAGAGGGGAGGGTGGGTGGTTGGGAAGAGATCAACTAATGAACTTGTATGCATATATGCATAACCAGTGGGCATAGACAATAGGGGGATGGAGACCTGGGCTATGGGGCGTGGGCAGGCTGGGAGAGGTCAATGGGGGAAAACAGGGACATATGCAATGCCTTCAACGATAAAGAATAAAAAGATAAATAAATAACTTAATTTTTAAAAAAAAGAAAAGAGGAGACAGGGACCACATTGCCAACATGCTAAAGTTATGTGTCCAGGAAGGAGGCTTTGTTTATTCTGAAGTTGGTAGACAGGTATAATTAAATTTTAGTGGGAATTTTTTTCTGGACATTAAAGATTAGACCCAGAAGTCAAATAATAGGAGGCTTCTGTTAAGTGGGTTGTAAGTGTAAGTACAGCAGGAGCCAAGCAGATAGCACAAGAGAAGAAACTGAGTCACAGTGAGTTGGGAAGCAAATGGAAATGAGTGTGGATTTGTATTTGCAAAGTCTGTTAGAAATAGAGCAGTAGTTAGATTGAGATAGAACCTTTGAAGGGTTTTCTATCTTTACAATGAGGGTGAATCAAGTATCCTTATAATATTAAAGAATTTGTAGGTAGGGAGAGATTATATATATATATAAAACATATATATATATGAAATTTTAGAAAAACGTCTCATGAGACAGAAGGCATTGTAGTTGAGAATGTGGAAGGATGACTTTTGAACAGGAAGAAAGGAAGGAGTAATGAAGAATGTTGATGCATCTAAGTACACATTTTAAAAGTAATTTGAAAGAGTTCTGGTTTTCTGGCCTGCACTTTCTAGAAGTGGCCTCATTTTTACTACAGCAGAGGGTCAAGATCAGAACTACATGCAGGTGGTAGTTCAGGATTAGCTGCAGTGGAGGAATGGTAGAGAAAATCAGTGATATACCAGTGTTTTCCAAAGGGCTCTCTGTTGATATGAGAAAGCCGAGTGGCCCTAGTGCTGTCCTCCCACAGCCTAGGGAAAGGAGGAAAGCAGGTGGGAGGTGGATAGATGCGAGGCGGCTGGTTTGCAAGCCAGGTAAAAGTTGGAGGAGATGGAATTTGTGATCAGACATTGGGATTTTGGAATTCTCTTTGGAAGTGGGCCAGCTCCAGGTGCTGACAATGGAATTAGGTGGTGGAACAGAAATGCCGGTGAATGTCAATTAATAATTACTGTAGATTATCAGAGATTCTTAAATGCATAAGTTCTTTGATACCATGAACAAATATGTGCATTTATTTTCTAGTGAGAATGAACACGGTATGTGGACAGCCGATGACGCCTACCTTAGCGATGATGAGCTTGCAGGGCCGTCGCAAGCTGTACCCCCGACTGGGCATGGTATGTCTGCGCCCTGTTCTGTTGCAGGTTCTTGAGCAGGCTGGTTTCAGCGCCGTGCACAAAGGCTTTTCTAACACAAATGCAGGAGAGAGCTAGGCAGACCTTTTAAAATGGGAAAACATATTTTGGGGGATTTTCTTGCTGCACACTCCACATTCATAAGGGTGAATTTCTATTCTTTCTTTAAATATTTTAATATATAAAACATGATATTAAAATGAGCTATTTTATATTTTCTTAAACTAGCAATTATAGATTTGTATAGACTTGAATATGACCTTCCTCATCCACCTAATGTTAATTTGTTGCATAGTATGTACTTTGTAAATAAAATAATAATTTTGGATTACACATAATCACATATTGTGGAGAATAAAGAAAATATAAGCATGTATAATAAAATAACAATACTGAAGAATATTCCAAGTTGTTGCATAGTATGTACTTTGTAAATAAAATAATAATTTTGGATTACACATAATCACATATTGTGGAGAATAAAGAAAATATAAGCATGTATAATAAAATAACAATACTGAAGAATATTCCAAGTATTTTCTTTATATATATATTTA
>NW_005355347.1:470290-473402 GCF_000412655.1 Myotis brandtii | reverse complement strand
ATATATATAATATAAACCTACATAAAACCATGAATCATTATACATAGATAAAACTTTTGTGTGTGAAGTTACAGGGTCACATGCATACTTTGGAGTTTGAGAGGAGTTTAGAGATCACTCATTTCAACCTCCCATCAAGTGCCAGATTACCTTCTCTAATGACTTTTTAATTTAAAAATGTCAAATCTAATTAAGGCAATATCACACTGCAATTATTAAAACACAAGTCTCACAAAAATAGTTTATAAGAAAATAGTTTTAAAATATTGAAAACTAGTTTACATAGAGTGAAATTCACCTGTTGGCACTCAGTTCTCTGAGGTTGGACCAAGGTCTGCCACCACACAGGCAGAGGCTGTTCTTGCCGCAGGTCTCTGTGCTCTCCACAGCCGGCCACCAGCACCCGCAGCCAGCAATGCTCTCATTCTGTTTCCTTTTGTTTCTTTCAGAGTCATATCAAGGAAGCATGCATATAGGTTGCCTTTTGAGTCTACTTTCTTTCACTTTGCATAGTATTGTTGATATTCATCCATGCCTTTGCATTTATCAGAATTTACTTTTTTTCTCTGCTAAATACCATTCCACTCCATGACTACACCAGTTTTATTAGCCATTCACCAGTTGAAGGACATTTGGGTTGATTTCAGGTTTTGGCAATTATGGATAAAAGCACTACAACATTCACATTCTGTTGGGCTCAGTGACACCACCAGTTTTACTGGTGCCATTACCTTGTGGAAAATGGCATGCCAGAGGGTTTACCTCAGTGGTTCTCAACCTTCTGGCCCTTTAAATACAGTTCCTCATGTTGTGACCCAACCATAAAATTATTTTCGTTGCTACTTCATAACTGTAATGTTGCTACTGTTATGAATCATAATGTAAAAACCTGATATGCAGGATGGTCTTAGGCGACCCCTGTGAAAGGGTTGTTCAACCACCAAAGGGGTCGCAACCCACAGGTTGAGAACTGCTGGTTTACCTTAATGTCTGTTCTACCCTTTACTTTAGGTCTCCCCATTGTACCTGCACCTAAGAGAAGGTTCCTATCTAGGATCTGGTCCACTCCTTAGCAATAGAGTGCTCTTGTTGTAATTCTGTTGCGTGCACATTTGGTTGGAGATGGGATTGGCATTCTCTGTTGTCCTTGTTCAGCCTTATTCAGGGCATGCCTGGCATGGTGCCTTCTCAGTTATTCTGCCCTTTCTTCAGGTTTGGGGGAGGTGTTACTGTCTGAGTCCAAGATGCTTTCCTACCTTCTCTAACCCCAATGTAGGGGGTCAACCTGTGCTTTGAGGGTAATAGGGTTTGCTGCCCTTTTCCCATTGTCTTATGCTTTGGATCCCTAGGGACTATAGGGGAAAAGTACCTGGGTAGGGCTTTATGCCTTTCCTGCAGAAGTGGCTGCTCCACTATACAAGCTTGCACCGGAGAGAGGACTTACTGAGTTCTTTGCCTTGTCTCCAGGTTTTCTCCTGAACTTCTGATGAGGTCATTACATGCATTATCTTTTGTTTTTCCCCTTATTTTTATTAATTTATGTACACCTGTCTTTGTCCTATAAACAAGTTAATTTTAACCATATACTGTATTTATTGCAGTGTTTGATTAATTCTTAGTTCTATAATCATGTGCTTTTGACATCTCATTTATTTTTCACCTCATTCTCTTGTTTCATCTCATTTTGTCCTGTTATTTAAAACTGGAGGCCCGGTGCATGAAATTCATGCACGGGGGGCGGGTCCCTTAGCCCGGCCTGCACCCTCTCCAATCTGGGACCCCTCGGGGGATGTCCGACTGCCGGGTTAGGCCCGATCCCTGCAGGACATCCCGGCAGTTGGACATCCTTCTCATAATCCGGGACTGCTGGCTCCTAATCACTCACCTACCTGCCTGTATGATTGCCCCCTAACCGCTCCCCTGCTGGCCTGATTGTTGCCTAACTGCTCCCCTGCCAGCCTGATCACCCCCAACTGCCCTCCCCTTCAGGCCTGGTTGCTCCCAACTGCCCTCCCCTGCCAACCCAATCACCCCCAACTGCCCTCTCCCACTGGCCTGTTCACTCATAACTGCTTTCACCTGCTAGCCTGATGGCCCACAACTGCCCTCTCCTGCTGGCCATCTTGTGACAACATGAGGGTGGCAATCTTGTGACGACATGAGGGTGGCCATCTTGTGACGACATGAGGGTGGCCATCTTGTGATGACGTGAGGGTGGCCATCTTGTAACGACGTGAGGGTGGCCATCTTGTGACTACGTGAGGGCAGCCATCTTGCTCAAGGGCGTCGTGCGAGGGTGTGACGCCACCTAGGCTTTTATTATATAGGATAATTAACATTCTTATTATTTCTTCCTAAGATGGTAGAGCTACCATTTAGTTTATGTTCCATTCAGGATGGATTGAAAAGTTTTGCATACCATATTGCATTACTCATTTTTCCTCACATCTCATATTTTATTTTCATCTTGTTCACTAACATGTATAACTCTACATTTATTTGATTTTTCTAATTGAGCATGAATGAATTCTTCTGGACTCTCATTCCATAAAACTTGAAACTAAAATCTATCTTTATAAACTATACTAGAGGCCCGGTGCAAAAAAATTTGTGCACTCGGAGGGGGGTAGGGGGGTCCCCCAGCCCGGCCTGTGCCCTCTTGCAGTCTGGGACCCCTCGGGAGATAACGACCTGCTGGCTTAGGCCTGCTCCCGGGTGGCAGAGGGCAGGCCCAATCCCTAAGTGCAGCCCCTGGTCAGGCTCAGAGCAGGGCCGATTGGGGAGTTGGGGCGCCGCCCCCTGTCATGCACAGAGCAGGGCCAATCGGGGTTGAGGAGCTCCCCCCTGTCACTCACAGAGTAGGGCCGATAGGGGAGTTGGGGCACCGCCCCCTGTCACACTCAAGGCAGGGTCGATGGGGAGGTTGCGGCGCCACCCCCTGTCACGCACAGAGCAGGGCCGATAGGGGAGCTGGGGCACCGCCCCCTGTCACACACAGAGCAGGGCCGATCAGGGGGTTGGGGCGCCACCACTGTCACACTCGGGGCAGGGCTGATGGAGAGGTTATGGCTCTACCCTGTCACACACAGAGCAGGGCCCGTGGGGGGCGGGG
>NW_005355347.1:456934-469740 GCF_000412655.1 Myotis brandtii | reverse complement strand
TTTTTTTTTTATTCTGGGCCAGCTTTAGCTCTGAGGCCTCGCTGCTGAAAACATCGATACAAAGTTTCGGTCCACTGGCTTTCAGTCCGGCTGGTTTCTGGAGTTTTGTTTAGCTTCTTATTTGCAACATAGTACATAGTTTCTTAGAGTTGCAACTGAGAGGCCAGCAAGTGAGGCAGGGAACGTTGGAGTCTGCAGCAAGCAAGTCTCCCTGCTCGCTTCAGTGCATGGCTGCCGGCCGCCATCTTGGCTGACAGTTAATTTGCATATACTCACTGATTAGCCAGTGAAAAGGGTAGCGGTTGTACGCTAATTACCATGTTTCTCTTTTATTAGTGTAGATGATGAGAGCTGTAATTTGCTTGAGGACAGTGACAAGTGTGTAAAGGGTTAGAGAAAGGATGTGGTTGGATTGGTGTGTGGCATATATTGTAGATCAGTCTACACAACATCACCTACACCTTCCTCCTAGTGTACCTCACTGTATGGTTCAGGCAGAAAAACTAAAAATGACATTTCTCAGACATCCTGGTAGCGAGGCTTTGACCAATCATATGCACTTAGCTGAGACTGAAATGTGTGGAGCAGCATCCATGCTGCTGGCGCACAGCATAGCAGGCAAGGCATTCCCAGTGGTGTGACTTTCTAATTCCTCCGCGGTTGCTCAGGTAGTGCCATCTGGAGCCAGTGGTTAGAGCTGTGATGTCCAGCTTCCTCAGATTCCTCATTCTGGCAAAGGTGGCACTTTTCTTGGCAGACCATTCTGCTGTGTTATTTTTGAATCATAATGGGGGAAGCACCTGCTCTTTGAATCCACCCAATGAGGTTGTCAGCACCAACTAGTAGATAACATATCTTTCTGTAATGATTGCCATTATCTATAGCTGAAACCTGACTTATACACCTTGTTGGAATTTTTGGACCGGCTACAATAAAAAGAACCCAAATTCAAAATGACATGAACAATAAACAAATATGTTTTTTCCTATAATGGAGGTCAAAGATAGAAAATATTCCAGGTTCATTATGTGAGTTGCTCAGTGAGCTCATCAAGAACATAGATTCTTCATGTGTATTTTTTCATATTTGCTATACTCCGCTCATTCCTTTTATGGTCACAGTAGGCCTTATGCTTATGTGCGTATGCGTGGGCAGGGAATGGAGGTTGGACAGAGGCTTGATTCTCTTGCCTGTAAGCCCTGAATAAACTTGCTTCTCATTGGTGCAAATCACCTACCTATTGCTGATTATTTACTGACAAAGGAATTATTGTGGAATGATTAAAAATGGCTTTAATTAATTACCAAGGTGGAATCAGTGTCAGGGAGTCAACAGCTGTGTCAATTGAAGTCATTCCATCTTTTCTGTCCTTTCTCCTCTGCCTTCTCACAGCTTCTCCCCAGCAAGGCTCTAAGTATTTTTCTTAGATACTCAAGGATGATCAAATGGCTTCTGCTCTTGTGGGCATTCCATTTCCCTTTCTGGGCTTCCTAGACCTCTCACACTGAGACTGGAGTATTTGTGAAAAATTTTAGGATTTCTGTGGATGTCTCTCCCAACCAACAGTCCCTCACTCTCACCTCTCCAGAAAGCTTTTAAGTGTAGGAGTGTTCCAAGACAAGATGAGATCGCAAGGCTGTGCAGACTTTTAGAAACTTCCACCTTTTATATTTATGCCTATTGTTCTGCTTAATTGCTTCTTGTATATTTTTTGCTGGCATTAACTTAATTTTAGTTCATAATATTTGGCTTTGCATAGAGATTTTGAGAACGGTTTCACTTGAGCATTTTACTTCACAATTCTGAAATTTTAAAAATATTATTTTAATACTTCTAGATTTATTACATTTTAGTTAATGGGCATGATCTGTATAATTTCAGATATGTGGAATCTAGACTGTCAACATGACCTAAAAGATTATCATTTAAAAAGAGATTCCACATGTACTATTAAATAGAAAGTATTCTCTTCTGTTATAAGTGTATAACTATTTAATACCTGTCAATTATGTGTATTTATAATATATCTGTTTTTTAGTTTTATTGATTATACCATATATTATTCTTGTATGTGTGTGCGTACGTGTGTGTACACACATGTCTGTGCACTCGATCCATTTTAATAAGAAGTGTGTTGGACTCCACATCCTCTCATCTCAGACTCCAGGGACTTCCAAACACTTGGCCACAGGGAGGGGACAGTTCTCTGTTTCTCCCACCCAGGTCTTGTACATGCTTGCCTGGAATAACTGTCGGTACAGACACCCAGTTCACATTATAAATCAGAACACTTCCAGGTCTGCTGCATCTGTTTTATTTATTGCACTTACAGTTTTCTCCAAGAGCAGTGGGTTTGGTGTAATTTCAAGGTATATAATCATGATTTTTCCAAAACAAAGATACTTTCTTTCAAATAGACTCTTCACCTCTGAAAATATAAACTCCCATTAATCCTTAAGTGGCTGTGTATTTACTTAAGAGAAAACAACAACAATAAAATCTCCTTTCACATAATACACGTAAATTACAAGTATGAATTTCTCTCTTCCTTAGGTATACAGATTATTTCTGAAAGGGATTTAGCTCAGTTGGCTCTGATTCGGCCATTAAAATTCGGTTTTCAAGAGCAATCAGACATCAAGAATGATTTTAAAATACTTCAGAAAAGGATAGAAGGACAAGAAATCATTCAGGAGTACATGGTAAATATTTTGGTCTTAACAAAAGTCTATTTGTGATTTATTTTTCACATCACTACCAGGGGTTTTCTTTTCTTTTTCTTTCTTTTTTTTTTAAAAAAAAGATTGAGCACATTGTTTTTGTCTTTAAATATTAAATTTATTTTTGAAGCCACAGGGGTACAGGGTAAAAAGTCAAACAGCATAAAAGGTTATGAAATGGATAGTCTCCCTCTTGTTCTTCCCTCACTTCTTGGGTCCCCTTTCCACTAGTTAAGCTTCTCATACAGACTTCCAGAAAAATTGTTAGCTTGTACTTTACTTACTGTTTTCCCTTAAAAATAATTTTCCATAGAAGATATGATTCCCAAATATAATGTCAGCACATATAGCCCCAGCTCATTCTTTTGTGTGCATGGTGGTTACTTACCTGAATAAAGACCTTTTCTTTGGAGAGTCACCTGGGGTGGATAGCTAGATCAGTCTCGTCTTGGCTGTTGTGAACAGCATCCACCCCTTCACATGCCTGTACATACGTGTGTGTGTTCCTTAGAACAAACTCCTAGCAAGCAACCAGTATTTAATGCTACTAGATTTTTGGATCATTGCTCATTTCTTAAATGACAAATGATTTCTTACTGATGATCTAATTGACATTTATTTGAGATCACAGGAATAGCTCTATGTATGTTTTTAAGCCTTTCATATTTATTTTTAGTGAACTGCTAGTTCCGATTCTTTGTCCAATGTTCTGTTTATTCCTTTACTTATCCATTAATAAGCTTACCAATAATGAAGAAATTATCCCTTTTGTATGTGTGATAGATGGTACATTTTTGACTTTGTTGTTATGTTACACACATGTGTGCGCACACACATTGACTAAGAAAAGACAGGTATTTTTAGTGGTCAAATATGGCAAGCTTTTCTTTTTGGACTTCAGGGATTTCTGTGTCTTTTAAGAATTCCCCTTTTACTTTAGGATCATAATAATTATTTCATGATTATTTTCTAATAATTTGATGATTTTTCAAATGTAAATCTTTGATCCAGCTAGAATTTTATTTATTAGAAGGTATTGTGTAGGCACCCAGCATTATATAGCTATCCAGGTATCTCAGGATTGTGTGGAAACTTCTCTTCAGTGATATAAAATGCCACCTTTAGCATATACTGAAGCCCCACATGCACTTTAATTTATTCTTGGACTTTTTCCAGTGATTTGTCTATTCATATACTGGTATCAAACTCTTTTATTTATTTATTTTTATCTTTTCCATCACTATGTATCCTCTCTATGCCCTCTTCCAGCTCCACCACTAAAGCCCTGCAATCACCACACTATTTTGTCTTTATCCATGAGTTCTCCACTCCTTTAATTAGCATGGCTAGATAGTATTTTTACCATCTATTAAGACTAGTCTTTCCTCATTGCTCTTATTTTACAAAATTGCTCTGGTTCTTCCTACAGATTTTTTTCTAGGTTAATTTTAAAATTGGTTTGCAAAAAAGATTAAAAAGATAATCTGATTATATTATCCTACTGATTAACACCTTCACTGTGCCTCATTACCCATGGCAGGAGTTGCCAACACCTATTTAAGGACTGGTGGTGCCAAGTTGGCCACCCAGGAGTTACTGAAAAGCTTTTGAAAGTATAGGTTTTATCCACCAATATTCTAATAGAAAACGACTAGCTATATCTTGATTTCTTTTGTAATGAAACAAGGCCTTCCAGGTAGTTTCAGTTTCCCATTGGGCTACATCATGTGCTCTGTGCTCATGTTGGGTACTACCCCCTATTTCCCTGAGAGGACATATATACCTCAATTTCGTTATTCTTGTCCTCCTACCTGGAATGATAGCCACTCACCTCTGTTCTTTTCTTACACACACACACACACACACACACACACACACACACACACACAGACTTTCATGTGAGTAACTTCTAATGACTTAGGAAAGCTCAGTTCAAGTACTCATTACTTTATAGAGCTTTCCTTCCATACCTTCAGATATGATCTAGTACTGTCATTTATTCCAGTGTTGATATACATGTTCACGTGTGCACCCCTCTAGCCCCATATCTTCAGATAAAGTCTAGTGCTATCAGTCAAATTGGTGTCTTTGTACTTGTTCGCATGTCTGCCCTCCCATCGAATACCTTCAGGTAGAGTCCAGTGGTTTCATTCATACTGGTGTGTTTGTACATGTTGTATGTCTTACCAACCAACCCCATACCTTGAGGTAATGTCTAGTGCTGTCAGTCATACTGGTGTGTTTGTATATGTTCACATGTCCGCCACTTAAACTTCTCCTGTAACTCATGTAGGATGAAGCCATATTCACATTCAGATTCATCTTTGTCCTCTAAAGTTTAGAACAGTATAAATACATTCTAAATGTACAATAAATGTTTGTTAGATTTATACTTGGTAAAGAAATTATTTTCATAGGAAGAATTCTCTAATTAGTGTCCCAGCTGTAATTTCTTTGTGGGGCAAGTAGTAAATTGTGAGACTATTTATATTTTTTGTTTATATGCTTATATATTTTTTTGCTGTTATTTTTGTCTATAAAATGATAGATTTTGGGTAGATCCTAAGAAGTGATTATTCTATATTTCCTTTTTTTAAAGAAAAATTAAAAGTTATTGAAGTTCTAGCAAAAGAAGAATCTCTAAGGGTTTAACATTTCCTTATCAAGCCACTTGTTTATTGATATCTGAAGTTTGAGATATTTCATATAGTACTTTTAAAAGGGGATTTGATTTTTCCATTATTCATACAACACATTAATATCAGGTCATGTCATATAGAGTGTTTAGGATCATGAACAGTAGACAAAGGCAGATGTTTTTTGTTATAGCAAATACATGACTTATATTTCTTACCTCCAAAGGCTTTGGACAATAAGAATATGCATTATGAGTTCAACTGTGGGACTGAATCATGCAACAGAGACAAAAACAGATATCGAGACATCCTTCCATGTGAGCTAAAAATGCTTTTGATTATTTTCCTGTTTACATTTGGGAAAAAAATAAAAAGTGGGTTGTATGGCTTTTAGGCATTTTGATCTGTGGCCATAATGAGGAGTGAGCAGTCGGTGGCCTGGGTATATGTTTTGGATATGCAAGAACATGGTAAAGTTTAAGTCTTTCAATCCAGGTACTTCTTTCAGCCACAGCCACAGGGTTATTCACAGAAGTCCTTCAACCTGTTCTTATGCCTTTATTGTTATTTTTCAGGACATGAACCAGCTAAAACATAGTCTAATAGTTTAAGACATCTGTCACTTCTGGTACAAGAAGCCCTGACCAGCTCCCTAGCCATTTTGTTCAGACACACAAATAAATGGTGCTATTTACAGTCTTAGTCCTGGACAATAAAGTTGCCAATAGGAGGCTGCCCTTTGTCTCCAAAGGGCCCTACACATTGCTTCCCTTTGCTGATTGAATGTAGTGCCACTTCCCTCCCCACCCGGCTGGTTCCTCACAGGATTCATCTGTCTCAGGCCATGCAAAGAGCAGAAAAACACACAGAGGCCAGCTCATTCTATGCCTTACATTCCTTTAAAAGTCAATAGTTTTTAAATTAAATTACCATATTTCCTTTTAATTTGATCTTCCTTTATTATATATCTTATTTAATGCAACCACCAAGCTGTCAGAGCAGAAAATTCCAAGTCACCTGCAATATCCAAAAGTAGTCACAGTGCTCTTTGGATTCTACCTGGTTAATACCTCTAGAATCCTCTCCCATCTCTGCTGCTGGCTTCCAGTGAGCCCGCTGCATCCCAGCTGGTCTTATCTGCACTGCCCCCACTCTCTCTATTCACAGTAACTCCAGAAATGGTTTTCCTGAAATACAGATCAGAACAGGAAAAACTGTCCTTTTTAAGACCGCTTGGCCTCTCTGTTCCTGTCATGGCAGAGTTCTTTAACATGGCATACTTGTTACCTCTCTAGCCTCAGCTCTCCCATGGAACTTCTTCTGGTTTCTGGAATTCATCATTCTCCTTCTCTGGTCTCCAGGCCTCTGCACCTGCGGTTCTTGTAAGAACCATCTATCCTTCTTTGCTGAGGTAATTCCTGCAGTCTTTCAGAGCTAGCCTGGCCAGACCTTCCTTGTTTTCCTCAAAGCTAGGTTTGGTATTTTCCAAAAGTCTCTACCATCTTGTGACTACCCTCCCCCACTTACCAAACTGTGATTTAATTAACTATTTATGTTCTTGTTTCTGTCACTAGGCCTGAGGTGGATATTATAAAAATCAGAGTAGAACACAGCAGCTGCCACCTTGAATAAATATCTTCATGTTTAGTTGATTCATTCAGATCTCAAATAACTTTATGATTATAAAAGTAATAACCTTCCCAAGTTAGTAAAAATAATTTATTCTATCTTCTATAAGGATAGTGCAGAGTGCATTGATGACTATTTCTGAAATCAGGATGATGAACCATTATTAGACAGTTTAAGAGATAATGCCAACAATTTGGTGTTACTCTGAGAAGTTAGAGGTTCAGTGTTATAATTTCTGCCCTAAACATGCCATTAACCCCAGCACACTGAGTGCACGCAGGCCTAAATGAGCCTCTGGAGCTCAGCAGAAACTCATCATGGGATAGGGGTACATTTAACATTTGACCTGGCTGAACTTTTATTCTGGGTACAAGAAGAGTGACAACTAAAGAGATGCAAGGATATGAAATAGTGAAGTGAAATGATTAAAACTAAGGAAAATTATTTACAAGTTTTTTACTTTTTCTGAAAAGGAAATCAGGTGTTATTCGATTAAGTTCTATTTTGAAGTTCACTGATTTATCTGTCTCTTACCACAGTGTAACTTAATTTAAAATAAACTCACTTAAGTGACTGTTAGGGTTGCCGAAGGAGGAATGCACAAGGCCAAAAGGGGTAAAGAGTTATGACTGTATTAGGTCATCTGGAAAACCAGATGGGCTGAGCCCCCAAATGGTGCCAGCACCCAGGGTTGGGGAGTCAGAGATTGTAAAGAACTCGAGGTGAGCTTCTGCTTGGCAGAGCATTCTCTGAGCAGGCCTGGATCCTAGGAAGGTCTGGAGGGGAAGGCTAAGGTCTTAGTGAAATGGAATGTGGTCTAAGCGAAAGGGAATGTCCCTTGCGAAGTGGCCTAAAGGTCAGTTCCCAAGGGATATCGATTCAATTATTTGATCAGACCTAACAGTGACAATCATACAAAGTTTTTTTTGATTTCTTCACCATAATTTTTGGAAGTAACAGAAAAGGTCCATGAAGAATTACATGAAGAAAGCCACAGAAATAACATCTTCCTTTCTCTTCAAATGCTGAGACCACTAAATGGGGAACTCATGCATCCTGGGACACTGCAAGTGAAGACAGTCCTCACTTTGCATGGCTCCAAGAAGCACAAATTTCAGTTAATGTGTTTCACTAGGTAACAACCACCCCTCAAAAGCATGATTCAAATTTCAGTAGTGTCACTATATTAACTATGAATAATTGCCTAAGGTGTAAACTTCACTTCTACCTCTCCTCTCCACAGATCACTATGTGAGTACAGATGCACATCCTGATCAGTGACCAATCATGTCACTTCTTTTATGATAAAATTTTTTTTATTGATTTTTAGAAAGAGAGGCAAGGAGAGAGAGAGAGAGAAAGAGAGAGAGAGAGAGAGAGAGAGAGGGGGGGAGGCATCAGTGTGTGAGAGAGAGACATTGATCGGTGGCCTCCCGTACAGGCCATGACTGGGGATCCAATCTGAAACCTTAGGTATGTGTCCTGACCAGGAATCAAACCTATAACCTTTTGGTGAATGGGATGGTGCTCCAACCAACTGAGCCATCAGGCCAGGACTCATGTCACTTCTTTTAAATATGTCAGTAGTTGGTCACTGTGTGCTGGTCACTCAGTTCATGCACAGACAGCAAAGCATGTGGTTGTGTTGCCTCCTCATCTTTCAGTGGTAAACCGACATAACATTTTACTGGATATGGATAATCAAAAGACGACATTGACCAACAAAGATGACACTGAGGCAGAAAAAGGAAAAGTGGTAATTCTGGCAGTAAAATTCTAATAGAACAGAAATAGTTACAGAAGAAATGGCTGACCAGGAAAAGGCTGACATGGCCACTACTGAAGACAGCCCAGATATGAAGCCAGAGGAACTGGTCTAGAGGAGTTCATTGGCATAAATGAGGAAAGTGTGACAGGAAAGATGGGCGTGTCCTAGAGGAAGTGATGCTGGCAAACAGCTTCACATTAAAGGTGCTCCTGGTGCTGCTCCACAGCAGTGTAAGTGCAGAGGATGAAGTGGGGATGTGATCTGCCTGGGATGCAGTGTGCCAGATCACGAGGGTTAGGGATGCTCAGTCAGCTTTTAGTCATGTGACAAAAAGAAGAGGCAAACACTGTTCAAATTACTCTTGATAAGTTTTTTTTTTTTTTTTACAAAATAATTGCTCTGATTTTCAATCTTTCTAATGTTTTAAATTCCAGTGTTCTAAATAATTATTATTGCTGTTTTTCCACTTCCCTTACATTTATAACCAACAGTAAAAGGGTTTCTAATGTTAACATTCAGAAGGCAGTCATAATTTGTACCCTTGATTATTAGCATTTTCTTGCACAGCTTCATCTTGCAGTCACTTATGTTCCTGAAAAGTGAGAATGGGCCTCATCATGTTGTCCAGGGATCTTCATGTGTAAAGACAATATCTTGCATTTCTGTAGCACTTTACAAGTTATGAAGCACTTTAAAAATGCATAATCTAGCCCTAACCGGTTTGGCTTAGTGGATAGAGCGTCGGCCTGCAGACTGAAGGGTCCCGGGTTCGATTCCGGTCAAGGGCATGTACCTTGGTTGCGGGCACATCCCCAGTAGGGGGTGTGCAGGAGGCAGCTAATCAATGTTTCTCTCTCATTGATGTTTCTAACTCTCTAACCCTCTCCCTTCCTCTCTGTAAAAAATCAATAAAATATATTTTAAAAAATGCATAATCTATGTAAAATTCCTCTAAAGTAGAATAGTCAGATATTGCTATTCTTGTTTTATGGATGAGGGAATAAGCTCTGAGGTTAAAAGAGATTTTAAAGGCTAATAAAAGAGGGAGGTGTGTACCACAAGTCAGGTTCTCTGACTCCTGGCCTACTGAGAACTGACTAATGATGATGGTGACTTAGATTTCTATGAGTTTTCCACTTTTCAGAGATGTTTACATGTCTCATCAAATGTTTTTCTACAGTTACACGAGGAGGAGGGAGCCAGTGTCTTTCAACAAATAGTTCTGGACAATTGCATATTCTTATACCAAAAAAGGAACTATGACCCTACCTTTTATAAAAATTAATTCACAATAGATTATTGGCCTGAAAATAAGAGTTAAAACCATAAAACTTCTAAAGGAAACCTAACAGAAAAATTTAGTGTCCTTGGGTTTGGCAAAGTTTTTCTAAATAGGGCACAGAAACCTTAAACTATAAAAGAAGAAAACAAATTGGACTTCATCAAATGAAAACAAAAAGCTCTCCAAAGCACACTGTTATAAAAATTAAAGGGTTTGTAACAGACTTGGAGCAAAATACATTCTCAACATTCATTTGATGAAGGACTTGCATTTATATATATAAAAATTCCTACACCTGACGAGAGGACAAGTAGCCCAGTAATAAATGAGCAAACTATTTGAGCAATCACTTCACCAAAGAAAGTATACAAGTGACAAATATGTGAAAAGATGCTCAACATTGTTAGTCATTAAGAAAATACAAATTAAAACTCTAGTAATATATTACCCCCCACTACAGAAGAGTTTAGCAATTTCTTATAAAGTTAACCATCTACCTACCATATGACTTAGCAGTTCTACTCCTGTGTATTAGGAGAAATAGAAACATATGTCTGCATAAAGACTTTTTTTGCAGAGTACACATAATTGTTTTAATTACCTGCTGGAGGCTAAAGCAAACAGCAATTAGCACAAAAGTGCAAAAGAGACATTGGAAGGCCAATGGACAAGTCTGCCCTGCTGTGATTGCAATGGCTCGAGTCAATTTCCTGAGCTGATAATCTTTACATTGTATACCAAACTTTACCTTTGATTGCCTGTATGCATTGCTAAAGAGCAAATGTGTATTCAAAGTGAATAAAAGCAAATGGACCAGACTTGGTGAGCCTCTTCATGAAAGAGGTTTCTACCTGGCCCCCTATGCCTTCCAGAATTCATATTTCTTGTATAGTGTATTCATTGTGTCATTGACCCTCCTGCAAGTCATCCTGAACCCGCTGCACAGATCACGGCAAGTGGCGCCTAGAACAGGGACTTGAGGAGAAGGTTCGCCAGAGTGAAAAAGAAGTGGAAGTGGAAGTCAGCCGAATGCACAAGCCTGTGCCAGCTTCAGAGTCATGACCGTAAGTGGACAGGGACATTTCTGAAATTAGCCAGGTTATAATGGGGAAATATTCGAGTAAAACACAAAACATTATTGTAGACTTTATCTCTGGGAACAAGTAGGTAGGAATTTAAGGAGAAATCAGGCTCAAGGAAAATGAGAACTGCCCATTATCCTGGAAACATTAGCCTTGTTTCCCAAACCCAGCCTGTATATAATGGACCACATTCCAAGGTTGACTCCCTTGTAATCTTTAACTATGGGCTCTTGTTTGAGCTGTATATTGCCCACTTCATATTGAGGATCAAAAGCCTACAGAATGGCAGGAGGATTTGCCATCACCCCCTCCTCCTCCCAAAGTAGAGCCTGTAAAACTGTAATACCTAAGGCCCCCAGTCCGCTGCCTCCAGTGTGGGAAGGCTCATCAACTAGAGAAAATGGGGCTGACAGTCCGTTTAAAAAAGGACTCCTTAATGCTTTGTCTGAAAATTACCATATGACGCCTTGGGACTGGCAGATTTTAGCTAAAATGACTTTAGACTCCAGTCAGTGCTATGGGGAGCAGAATATGATAAGATCTGTAAACAATGGGCTGTTTGTGGGTGTTCACTGGGACCCCACCTGGGAGCCCTCTGGGCCCCATTCTGGCTGTAAGTCTGGGCAGTGTAAAACATCTGAAAGATCCATGAAATGAACTCTGATTTATTAAGTCTTGCCTATGTGTTATGCATGCTTGTGAATATCATATATAAGAGTGTCTGTTGATTGTTGTTTTATCTGTCTTTGTTGTTTGGTTTAATTTGTTTATTGTTAGTCCATTCAAAAAAATATTCCAAAAAAGATATAAATTAGTAAGAAATTTTAGAGACTGTCTCAGAACTATTCTGAAGTTAATAAATGCCTACACCCCATTTTCACCCCTGTAGGAAGCATGCCTCTAATTTATCTTCATAGAAAAGAAACAGTAGGTGGCCAGGCCATTACTGAATTTCCCCAGAGCAAACAGAATGTGGGAGTGGAGAGAGAGAATATTAGCAGTTCATGTGGCTGATAACACAGGTCCTAGGAAAATTCCCCTAGCCTAGACAAAGGGAGGTAAAGATAGCTAAAAAAGGCCCCAGCCCATTAATTACTAGGTCTCTTGCCTCTCGCCTTTATTGTGATAAAATGGGCTCCCGCTCTCAGGAGCATTCTTAAAAGTTTCATTTTTGCCATGTTTTTGTTTCCTGGTCTGCCATTTGAAATTTGGATAAGTGAGCCATTTCTCTCAATTTGGGGATGCGTCTGGGACTTCTATACCCATGAAGAGAAAAAGGATAGCTTAAGAGAAGGCGTGCCCCACCTGATTTTGGGTGGCCTCTTGGCCCAAGCCCCATATCTTCATGGATGCTATAGAATAGGCTCCAGACTGTTTTTCTTTGGAAGCTGGTGAAAATGACACAAGGAAAATATACAGGCTGGGTTTGGGCAACAAGGCTAATGTTTCCATGATAATGGACACTTCTTGAATAATAATGGACCACATTCCAACGTTGACTCCCAGGTCCCAGGGGCACTCCTATTTTCCTGTTTTTTTGTGTGTGTTTTTTTATAAAGAAAAATAAAATAAAATAGTACTTTAACATTAAAACTACTGAAAGCCAATGAGTTATCTCTGTTACAGAATTTGCCAAGGAAAATGCCTTGGGTAATAATAATTGGCTTTAAGATCTCAAAGTTGTTAAGG
>NW_005355347.1:445637-456780 GCF_000412655.1 Myotis brandtii | reverse complement strand
GGGGTATATGTTAAATCTTTTTCAGTGGTAATTTTATATGTCTAAACAAAGTTTTCTAAAGTCTTTGATAACTTAAAACTTTGGACTTTGCTGAATAAATAATAAAAATTATTAAATATCTAGGTATTTTGAAGTGACAGGATACTGAAACATTAATTAATCTGAATTTGCCTCATATGGAGAATCCAGAGGATGAATTAAATCTATTAATTGAATATGTCTTGTATTTTATTTGAAATATCTCTTAAAATATGAATATATTACTAATCTGAGAAATGCTAAGTATTTAACTTACCACCAAAAATTTGAGGCTTCTAAAAGTTAAAAGTTCAAACTATGTTGGGAGAATTTATATGGTTTTGATAATAGAATGCATAAAGTATAGAAATTCATTTTTGAGGAAAATAATTCTTGCATTTTCTCTGGAAAAATTAGTAGTTCAAAATATGTTATAGTCTTTTTGTGTCTGTGTACTATGTATGGTAAAATTTCAACCTAGGATATAATATTTTATTGGCCTTATTAAAAAAAAAGAGAATTAATTCTATGGTCCAAACCAAATTTTTAATATTAATTTAAATTTCAAGACTTTAACCAAGAGATAGCTTTGGGACATTTCAAGGGCCCTGGAATAATTCAAGGATTTATTCTCTCTTCTTAAAAGAAATATTTTTGAACTAAATTAGGCCGATCTAATACACTTGAAATCAAGTGGGAAGCTTTGTCAAATAAAAATTAATAACTGTGTTCTATTTCTATACATGTATTTTAAATGTTATAAAGGTTTCAGCCTCTAAGCTTGGCAGGAAACTAGAATATTCATCAACGGAATTTCAAAACAGCATACATAATGCCTCAGACCCCCACCCAGCTGGTCTTCAGATTGGCTGGGGGTGGGGTGGCATCTGTACTTTATGTATCAAATATATAAGTTTGCTTACTTTGCTTTTTCAGTAAAGGTGCATACTTTAATTACTTATTAATAAGTTAGTTAGCTTTTCACAATATAATCAAGGTCTCATATAAACTCATTTATATGAGAAGCCAATATTTTATGAGCAATTGGTTCTAATAAAGTCCAAAGTAAAATTTGCATATATATGCAAATAAACATTATCCAAAAAGAATGCTGTTTAGAAGTAAATTTAAGCTTAAAAAAGGAGAAATTTAAAAATCTCCTCCACTACTATTTTCATAGTAAACTGCAAGTTATTATTCAAGCATTAAATCTCACCATTAATTAGACCTATAATAAAAAGAAAGTTACTCTTTCTTGAGATGTATGCATTGCAGTATTGGCCAGCATGTGTCTCTCCTGCTAGTTTTTCTGGAAGGCAAGCAAGTTGGTTGTTCTGTTTAAAGGAAAATAAAAGTCTTTAATGTAGTGATTTATGGCAAGCCCACAGGAAAAGCAGACTTTAGCAATGTTTACCAAATTAGAAAAGAAATTCCCTAAATGGGGCTTAAAGATTGCTCCGGAAAAGATACAGAGAGAAATTCCCTTCAAAAATCTAGGAAACATAATTGAAAACCAGTGTATTAGGCCTTAACAGGTAGGAATACAAAAAGATTGCCTTAAGACCTTAAATGGCTTTTAGGAATTATTATGGGACATTAATTGGTTAAGACCTTATCTAAAAAATCTCTACAGGAGAAATGACAAATTTATTGAATATACTTAGGGGATCCTGAGGAAGCTTTTATTAAATGAATGCAGGGATGACAGAATCATTTTCTGATTTCATGGCTCGCCTCACTTGAGCAGCGAGACAGCAAATACAGCATAAAACAGCAGTTTGCAACCATCTAGAAAATCTAGATGCCAAGCAGTTTGAGGCCATCTAATAAACCCTATCTTCCCCAAACCAAGGACACTTAAGAGTAAATGCTTTGCATTTTGCCTCCCTAAACAGAGGGTAAATAGCTTATGTCAATGTACTCAGGAAGACTAATAGCAGAAATCCAACTAGTTCGTTTGCTCTCCACACGCAAGGACAAATGAAGTTAGAAAATAAACCTTATTTCAGACTGATTTAAATTGGCAAATTGAAATAAGTGGATATTCAGGGGGAACTTAGTTGTCACCTACTAAAAAACAAATTACTACAGTTTTATATTATACCGCTATTATTATACCAAAAAATACTAGGCAGGAACCTATTCCTGGAGCATTAACTGTTGTTTTTACTAACAGTTCCTCTAATGGCAAAGCTACTTATCATACAGTAAATTCAGACTAGTCACACTTCTGTACAAAGGATTGAGTTAGATGCTATCAATGCTGCATTGCAGGATTTCCAGGAGCCTCTCAATATTATTTCTGATTCTGCCTAAGCTACTGGCCTGGTAAACAGAATTGAGACTACTCAATTAAAATGGCTCAGTGACCAAAGTCTATTTATACTATTTAAACAGGTACAGCGAATTGTACAGCAAAGACAATATCCCTTTTATATTACTCATATCAGGACTCATACTCCCTGTCTGGTCCTTTAACAAAAGGAAATGCATATGCCAATCAATTAATCTTTTTGTTACAACAAGCCACAGAATCTCACCAACTTTTACATCAGCCTGCCAAAATGTTATCTAAACAATTCTCAATCAGTCAACATCAGGCTAAACAGAAATCAAGGAATGTCCCACTTGTATGTTACATCTGCCTCAAGGGCCTAATACAGGAATTAACTCTCAAGGACTTATATGGGACCATATCTGGCAAATGGATGTAACATATTATACTCGCTTTGGATGCCTTGGGGCATTGCATGTCTCTGTAGATATCTTTTCAAAAGTCCTTTGGGCCAATGCATCTACAGGGAAACAGTGAAACAGGTCATTAATCACTGCCTAGCTGCTTTTGCTGTCATGGGAATTCCAAAAATTATTAAAACTGATAATGGACCTGCATACAAAAGCTATAATTTCCAACAGTTTTGTACAAAATGGAAAATTCAACACATTATGGGAATTCCATACAATTCCCAGGGACAGGCAATTATAGAATGCCAACATCAGTGGCTAAAATCTCAACTTGAAAAACAAAAAAGGGGGATATTAGAGAAATTTCCTGTAAGTAGACTATACCATGTCTTAATTACCTTAAATTTTTTCACTTGTACTGCTGATGGCAAGACACCAATGGAGCTACACTGGTGTCATAATGAGCCAAAGGAAAAAGGCTTGGTCAAATGGAAGGATCCTGAGTCTGGTTTATAGAAAGTTCCTGACCCTTTATTAACCTTTGGTCAAGAATATGCTTGTGTATTTCCAGAAAACTCCTCCAAGCCCATGTGAATTCCTGCAAGGAACATCAAACTTGAATTCACAGGAGGAATTGACCAAACTAATGAGGACCTTGCACCTGGAGCAGGGTGGGCAACCTTTTTGTGAATGCGTGCCAAAACCAGCAAAATCTCTGACTCAAAATTCTTCTGCGTGCCAACCCTAATTTTTTGAGAACATGTTACACCTACTTGATATCTCTTAAGGTGTATGTATGTGAAGAACCTTGAAGAATAATAAAATTCATTCAAGCAACAAAAAAACAGTATATGATGATGAAAAGTACATTTATTTTATAATGTATACATGTACACTGGTAGTCCGACAGAAAACTTTATGACTCCGTTTGATATTATCAGTGGGACTTTTGCTGCTGCATCACTGATGACAGAGATTTTACATCAGGTTTATATTTCGTGACCTTCAGAGATATGCACGAGCTACTACTTTCATCCGTCAGGCTACTCCTATTACGAGACTTAACAAAATTCATCACTGAGAACAAAGATTCACAAGCGTATGTGGATGAAACCAAAACACTGGTCGGATCTAGGAAGGCAGGGAGAGTTAAGGCAGAGGCATAGAAATTGCTCTTCCCCTCTCTCGTCAATCCATGTCTATGGTCTTTAAGATAACTTGTTATGTAAAATTATTTATCTAAGATGCACCTACACTGAATTTATCTGAAAAATAAAAAAGTCGATATTAAGAAAAAAATTGTAAAGAAACCTCATGAATTTTGCTGTCTCTTCCAGTTCTCTGAATTTCGCAAATCTTGAGAAGAACTGCTCAATAGTTGACTCGATGATGTTTAAAAACAGCTTTTGAAGGCTTTGACAGTCTGTTCTGTCATCTTTTGGGAGGTCTTTGATGTGCCTCTTGAGGTTTGGGAAATATCTAAATCTCTCATCATCCACATCCCTCTTAAAGACTTCCAGTTTTTTTTCAAAAGCCTTTATATAACCAAACATAACATCAAGTGTCTTGCCAGTTCCTTGTAATTTAACATTTAAGTCGTTCAAATGTTCACAAAAATTGTAAATGGAAGATTATAAGAGAGGGTTTCGTGTTCCAGCAAAAGTTACTGGCATGCCATGTTTGGCACGCATGCCAGGGGTTGCCCACCCCTGACCTGGAGCCTCAACCTGTACTTGTGGCTGCAGACAGATGACTACTCCCAGTAGCCCCAGGCAAACTTACAGACTAGTTTCTTAGCTGCCTGGCAGCAATTTAAAAAAGACATGAAAGAATTCAATCCTTTTCATTGGATCTCCCTACATTTGCCTCTTAGCATAACCACTATTGTCCATTTCATTATTGATCTTATGTGTTTATTTCTAGTCTGCAGATTCAGAATGAAGAGTCTTAAAAACAAAAAAACAAAACAAAACTCGAGCCCTACAGAGGGCATATGCTTTTCAAGATTAATTAAGAAAACAAAAAGGGGGAAATGCCAGCGGCTAAAGCAAACAGCAATTAGCATAAAAGTGCAAAAGAGACATTGGAAAGCCAATGGACTTTGATATTCAGCAGGGCTGAATATCAGCACAAGTCTGCTCTGTTCTGATTGCAATGGCTCAAGGCAATTTCCTGACCTGGTAATCTTTACATTGTATACCAAACTTTACCTTTACCTTAGCCCAGCCGTGGGCAAACTACGGCCCGCGGGCCGGAACCGACCTGTTTGAAATGAATAAAACTAAAAAAAAAGACTGTACCCTTTTATGTAATGATGTTTACTTTGAATTTATATTAGTTCACACAAACACTCCATCCATGCTTTTGTTCCGGCCCTTCGGTCCAGTTTAAGAACCCATTGTGGCCCTCGAGTCAAAAAGTTTGCCCACCCCTGCCTTAGCCTGTATGCATTGCTAAAGGGCAACTGTGTATTCAAAGTGAATAAAAGCAGATGTACTGGACTTGGTGAGACTCTTCATGCCTTCCAAAATTCATATTTCTTGTATAGTGTATTCATTGTGTTGTCGGCCATCCTGAACCTGTTGCACAGGTCGTGGCAGTTACCATTTGTAAAATCGTTAAGTTGCTTCAACATTGTAATTGCTAATACAGAAGTTTCTGGGATGATGAAATTGTTCTGGTGGCAATTACACATATGTGTTAAAATTCTTACAACTTATACACAGGTCAATTTTACTGTATATTAATTTTAAAAATTTTTAAAAGAAAAAAAGTAGTCTTATTAATTTAGTATTATCACTTAAGGAAAAAGACAAGGTGACATTCCTACTACTTTTTTTCCCAGGTATCTTACAGAATATCTTATAGAATATAATAGAAGGGATGAATTACTTTCACTGTTTTGAAGTAACTTCCAGTTACATTTACCAAATGGAGTAACTAGTTCCTACTTCATAGATTGAGGATAAAATGAGAGAAAATTACGTGTGAAAGTACATATACCAAGGCACTCAGTATATGCTTATGATATAGATAACATTAAGAGAAAAAAACAACCTTGCTCTCCCACGAAAGAATATTCTATTTCCATCTTAAAATGACACCCACCACATAAACCATGGAAGCCCTGAGGGCTACTGGAGGGACGTTTTCAAACATGAAAACTTTATACCACTCTTGTTACATGATAAATACCATGTTAAATCTTTAATAAAATTCCATTAAAAATTATGTCATATTACATGCCATGATTAGCTTTCTAAAAACAATTTTGCTTTCTGTATACAAATCAGTGTCAATGAAATAAAAAAATAAAACTATACTAGGCAAATAACTTTATTAACCTGTTTCAAACTTTATTCCCAAACTTCTTCAGCTTAATTAGCTGTAAAGAATGATTTATGTGTAAGCTAAAACTGAAAAGAGCTGTAAATGTCCAGGGACATTGGGCTAAACAATATTAGAGATCTAGATTTTATCATATCCATAAACAAATTTGAAAAAGTAGTCATAATATAAAATAGCAGCTTCCAGAAACTTCTTCAAGTTTATCTTCTTTTGAGTTGACTCAATTCAGTTTGCTTCATTCTTGGAAGCCTCATCAAATCCTCACAAGATCTGGAACTTCATCATCATCATCCTCTCCAGTAGCAAGCAGTGCTTTTCCACCCACAGATTATTTGGGCAGAACTTCAGCCAGATCCTTACACCAGTCAGACTGTCTGTCCAAGCTGGTTTAAGATGCTGGGTAGCATTTCTGTCAGCTGCTTTGTCTCAGCATGGCCTGTCATGGTTTGTGAACATATTTACCTCTGCAATACCAGAGATACTGTTTACCCCTGACTTCTTTAAGGGGAACTGAAGTTTTTTTTATCATCTGCTGTAGCTGTTCTGTGAACCACCACCTTCTTTCTACGCACCGTTCCTTTCCCACCAGTGTGCACTTGTGCCTGTAGTTGGCGAGTTTCTCTTGGTTCATGATAGTTTCTTTCATCTTGTTGGAGAGGAAACAGGGCCATGAGGAGGGCTAGGGCTGACGCTCAGGAGGTGTTGGGCAGACCAGCTTGAGAATAAGCACACACGTGGGGACGCAGGATGGCAGCTTCAGCAATGTCTGCATAAAGACTTGCATACAAATGCTCACAACAGTTTTATTTGCTATAGCCCCAAACTAAAAACAACTCAGTATGGATAAAATAAATGTGGTATGCCCACACAATGGAATTACTACTCAGCAATAAAAAATAGCAAACTAATGATGCATTCAACAACATACAGTAATGTTGTATGCATTCAAAATAATTATCTGGAGTGAAAAACCCAATCAAAGGAGTATATACTGTACATTATAGGCTGAATTGAGTGCCTCCAAAATTTGTATGTTAAAGTCCTAACCCCCAGAACCTCAGAATGTGAGTGTACTTGGAGATAAGGCCTTTAAAGAGGTAATTAAGTTAAAATGAGGCTCTGGGATTTTGAAGCAAAGCCCTAACAATCTCTGTTTATAACTACTATATATATATGCAAATTGTCCCCTCGGGAGTTCAATTGGGAGACTGGAAGTTTAGTCACTCACTATGACGTGCGCTGACCACTGGGGGGGGCTGACCACTGGGGGGGGGGCATGGAACAAAGGAAGGCCCCGGCCAGCCGGCAGCCAGCAGCCAGGGAAGGGAGGCCCCAACTGGCAGCCAGAAGGCCCCAATCAGCCCTGATTGCAGGCCAGCAGCCAGGCCTGGGGACCCTACTCATACATGAATCTCATGCATGGGGCCTCTAATATGTATACACACACACACACACACACACACACACACACTATGTGTGTGTGTGTGTGTGTGTATGTGTGTATACTAGAGGCCTGGTGCACTAAATTCGTGCATGGGTAGGGTCCCTAGGCCTAGCCGGCAATCAGGGCCAATCTGTGGGGTGACCGGCAGGGAAATCGGGGGGCCCCACTGGCATCTGCCTTGGCCTACCTGGCACCATCTGCTCACCAGCCCTGCGCCCCCACCACCGCTGGTCGCCTCCCTCTGAGGGGCAACCGGCGGGGTTATCAGGGACCCCCGCTGGCACCCACCTTGGTTGGCCTGGGGCCTGTGGGCTGGGGGCAGCTCCTGCATTGAGCATCTGCCCTCTGGTGGTCAGCATGTGTCATAGCAACCAGTCATTCTGCTGTTTGGTCGATTTGCATATTAGGCTTTTATTATATAGGATATGTGTATATGTGTGTATATCTTAATGGTGCCAGTATTACAGATGTCCCCCAGTTTTCCCACCTTCTTTGCCTCCCTCCACCAAGACCCTATCCCATTCCAGGCCTCCACTACACTATTGTCTGTGTACCTGAGTTCTTTAGTTAATTTCTTACTGTCTTCCCCCTCCCTCCCCTCTAAGATATATCAGTCTGTTCTATGCTTCTGTGCCTCTGGACCTATTTTATTCATCAGTTTATTATATTCATTAGATTCTACATGTAAGTGAGATCATGTGATATTCGTCTTTCTCTGACTGGCTTATTTCACTCAGCATAATACTCTCCAAGTCTTTCCATTCTATTTCAACAGGAACCCATACAGTGGGTTCTCTTTTCATTTTGATGCTGGTTTCCTTTGCTATACACAAGCTTTATAGTTTGATGTAGTCACACTTGTTTATTTCCCTCTTTGTTTTTCTTGACCTAGAAGATGTATCAGTGAAAATTCTGCTACATGAGATGTCTGAGATTTTGCTGCCTATGTTTTCTTCTAGGATTTTTATGGTTTCCCAACTTACATTTAAGTCTCTTACTTATTTTGGGTTTATTCTTGTGTATGGTGTAAGTTGGTGGTCTAGTTTCATTTTTTTGTCTGAACTTGTCCAGTTTTACCAACACCATTTATTGAAGAGACTGTCTTTTCTCTATTCTATGTTCTTACTTCCTTTGCCAAATATTAATTGAACATAATGATGTGGGTTGATTTCTGGGGTCTCTATTCTGTTCCATTGATCTATATGCCTATTCTCGTGCCAATACTAGACTGTTTTGACTACAATTGCTTTGTAGTATAACTTGAGATCTTGTATTGTGATCCCTCCAACTTTGTTCTTTCTCAAGATTGCTGTGGCTATTTGGGTCTTTTTTAGTACCATATACATTTTTGGAATATTTTTTCTAGATCTGTGAAATATGCCATTGGCATTTTAATAGGAATTGTGCTGAATTGATAGATTGCTTTGGGTATTAAGTACATTTTAATAATGTTAATTCTTCCAATCCACGAGCATGGTATATTCTTCCAATTGTTTATATCTTCCTCTATCTCTTTTTTTCAACGTTCTGTAGTTTTCTGAAGGTCTTTTATCACCTTGGTTAAGTTTATTCCAAGGTATCTTATTTTTTTGTTGTTGCAATGGTAAATTTTTATTTATTTAGTTAGTTTTTCTTTTTGAGATCTTATTTTTGGTGTATGGAAATGCCATCAATTTCTGGATGTTGATTTATATCCTGCTACTTTACCTAATTCATTTATTAATTCTAGTAGAATTTTGGTGGAGTCTAGGCTTTTCTATATACAATATCTTGTCATTTGTGAATAATTATAGTTTTATTTCCTCCTTTCCAATATTTTTTAATCTTTTTTTCTTGTCTGATAACTGTGGCTAGGACTTGCAGTATTATATTAAATAAGAGTAGTGAAAGTAGACATTCCTGTCTTGTTTCTGTTCTTAATGGAAACGCTTTTAGTTTTTACCCATTGAGTATGATATTGGCTGTAGGTTCTTCATATATGGCCTATATTATCTTAAGGTATGATCCCTGTAGTCCCACTTTCCTGATATTATTTTTATCAACAAAAGATTTTGTCGAATGCTTTTTCTGTGTCTATTGATCATGTGATTTTCATCTTTCATTTTGTTTATTGGTTTGCGAATATTGTAGCAGCCTTGCATACCTGGAATTAATCCCTCTTGGTCATGTTGTATGATATTTTTAATATATTACTGGATCCAATTTGCTAATACTTTGTTCAGGATTTTAGCATCTATGTTCATAGGGATAGTTGCCTATAATTCTCTTTCTTTGTAATATCTGTATCTGGTTTAGGAATTAGGATAATGCTGGCCTTGTAAAATGAGCTTGGAAGAAGTCTTCCTTCCTCTTGAAATTTTTTGAATAGTTCGAGGACGATAGGCATTAGTTTTTCTTTGAATATTTGGTAAAAGTGGCCTGTTAAGCCATCCATTCCAGGACTTTTGTTTGCTGGGAGATTTTTGATTGCTGCTTCAGTTTCATTAGTTGTTATCTGCCTATTCAAGTTTTCTGATTCTTCCTGATTAAGTTTTGGAAGATTATATTTTTCTAGGAATTTGTCCATTTTGTCCAGGTCCAGTTTGTTGGCATATAGTTGTTCATAGTATTTTCTTACAATCCTTTCTATTTAGATTGTATCCGTTGTTATTTCGTTTCTGATTTTATTATTTATTTATTTGTTTGTTTGTTTATTTATGAGTCGGGGTAAAGCTTCATCACTCTTGTTTATCTTTTCAAAGAACTACCTCTTGGTTTCATTGATCTTTTGTATTGTTTATTTAATCTCTATGGTTTTTATTTTTGGTCTGATCTTTATTATTTCCTTCCTTCTACTTACTCTGGGCTTTTCACATTATTCTCTTTCTGATTCTTTCCATAGTAGCATTAGATTTTTTGAGCTTTTCGTTGTTTTTTGAAGTAGGCTTGTAATGCTCTGAACTTCCCTCTCAGTACTGCTCTCACTGTGCCTCATAGATTTTGGATTGTTGTGTGTTCATTTTTATTCATTTTCAGGAAGTTTTTTATTTTTTCCTTAATCTCATTAGTAGTCCATTCATTATTTAATAGCATGCTTTTTAACTTCCATGTGTTTGAATGCTTTTGAGGTTTTTTATTGTAGTTGATTTCTAGTTTCATGCCACTATGTTCTGAGAAGATGCTTGATGGATTTCAGTCTTCTTTAATTTGTTAAGGGTTATTTTGTGTCCTAGCATATGATCTATCTTTGACAATGTTCCATGTGTATTTGAAAAGAACGCATATTTTGCTGCTTTTGGATGAAATGTCCTATAAATATCTACTGTTTTGATTACTGTAGCTTTGTAGTATAGTTATAAGTCAGGGACTGTGATACCTCAGGCTTTCTCCCCTCCCCCTCTTAGGATTGCTTTGGCTATTTGGGTTCCTTGTAAATGTGAGGATATTTGTTTTAATTTTATTTTCTTGTTTAAAGTATTACAAATAGTAGTACATATGTCTCCTTTGTTTCCCCCATTGACCTTCCCCTGGCCTCCTCTACCCCCCGGCACATGCCCTTACCGCCCCCCCAGTGTCTTGTGTCCATTGGTTATGCTTATATGCATGCATATAAATCCTTCGATTAATCTCTTACCCTCACCCCCCCCCCCCCCAACACCCCCCCCCCCT
>NW_005355347.1:443957-444324 GCF_000412655.1 Myotis brandtii | reverse complement strand
AAGTGGGCATCCTTGTCTTGTTCCTGTTCTTAGGGGAAATGATTTTAGTTTTTGCCCATTGAGTATGATGTTGGCTATAGGTTTGTCATATAGGGCTTTTATTATGTTGAGGTATGATCCCTCTATTCCCACTTTGCTAGGAGTTTTTATCAAGAAAGGTTGTTGGATTTTTGTCAACTGCTTTTTCTGCATCAATTGATATGATTATGTGATTTTTGTCTCTCAGTTTGTTTATGTGATGTACAACATTTATTGATTTGCCAATATTGTACCATCCTTGCATTCCTGGAATAAATCCCACTTGGTCATGGTATATGATCTTTCTAATGTATTGCTGAATCCAATTTGCTATAATTTTATTGAGGAT
>NW_005355347.1:435884-442058 GCF_000412655.1 Myotis brandtii | reverse complement strand
GATCCTTTGTAGGTAACTTTCTGTCTCTCTCTGGCTGGTTTTAAGATTCTTACTTTATCATTGGTGTTTGCCAGTTTAATTATAATGTGCCTTGGCATTGGTCTTTTGGGGTTCATTTTGTTTGGGACTCTGTGAGCTTCTTGGTTTTGTGTGAGTTTTTTCTTCCCTATATCAGGGAAGTTTTCTGTCATTATTTCTTCAAACAGGTTTTCTATTCCTTGCTCAGTTTCCTCTTCTTCTGGCACCCCTGTTATGCAGATGTTGTTTCATTTTATGTTGTCCCAAAGTTCCCTTAGGCTCTCCTCCTGTTTTTTAAGTTTTTTTTCTAGATGCTGCTCTGCCTGGGTATTTTTTCCTACCTTACCTTCTAGCTCACTGATGTGGTCCTCTGCTTCTTCTAATCTACTGTTGATGCTTTCTGTTGAGTTCCTTATAGCAGCAATGTAATTTTTCATTTCTTCTTGGTTCTTCCTCATTTCTTCTTGGTTTTTACACATATTGTTGAATTTGTCTTCCATTCTTTTCAGTGACCTTATGACCATTTCTCTGAATTCTTTCTCTGACATATTGCTTGCCTCCATTTCATTTACTGCCTTTTCTGGTGATGCCTTCTTTTCTTTCATATGTGGGCTGCTTCTTTGTCTCTCTGTGATCTCTCTTCTCTGGGTGTCTGGTTTTGTAGTTCTCTCTCTCCTGCGTTGATTTAAAGGCACAAAATACAACACAACAAGGCACAATGCACAAGGCACTGAACACAAATGTATTCATGATACTAATAACCCCAAATAACGGTGACCACCAGAGAAAAGAGAATTAGGGGATAAGAAAAAAATGGAGTGCAAAAATGATATTGGGAAAAGAAAAAATAGTAAGAGAGAAAATAAAGAGAGTAAAAAAGAAGGAGGGAAAACTACTTATATGGGGAGAATACTCCTATAGAACAACCACTAATCCCAAAAAATGCAAAGAACAAACACCCAGAGTTGAATGAAAACTACAACTAATAGCAAGTGAGGAGAGGAAAAACAGCAGCAAAAAATAAACAGAAACAAAAACAACAAAAGAAGAGAAACAATCTCACCAACAAGCACAAAAGAGAACCAATCTAATCAACAATCAAGCAAACAACAATAGGACAGAGAGAAAGCAAGCAAAACAAGACAAAATAAAACACAAAAACCTATAACAAAAACAAAACAAAACAATAACACAATAACAACAGCAGCAAAAACAAAAAAGGGAAGAGAGAAAAAAGAAAAAAAAGATTGTGAAGAAAAGAAGAGAGAGGTGTGTATGGACTTAGTGAAGGGGATCAGAAATTAGATACATAAGTAGGATGATTTTTTTTAACAGTGGGTAAAAAGATAGAATTGGTAAAATATAAAGCAGGAATAGGGTAAGAGAAACTGAACAAGAAAATGGGAAAAGTGAGGAAGAGAGTGTTGGCATAAAGGTAAAGTTGAGATAGCGTAAAATGATACTAAAGGAAAAATGAAAATAGAATGTAGAACACTATTTCCAAATTAAAATAAAGAGAATATAAAATGATACTTTTTTTAAAAAGTAAAATAGTGATAGTAATAATACTGATTAAAAATATAATAATTAAAAAGGTAAAATCAAGTGAGGAAAAAAGAAAAAAATAGTTTCTTAAGTAAAAGATGAAAAAATAAAAATGAGTAGTAGTGAAAGTCATTCACTTCCTTTACTGTACTGTTTGGCACGCCTGTTTCCTGTAAGTAGTCAGGACAGTATTGAAGTTCCCTGTGTTCTACTGCTCCTCTGTATTATAAGCCACAGTCCTGATTTTCAAGCAGGCAGTATTTCTGTGTTTCTTAGATTCCTTTATATGTGTTTACACAAGGGTTAATTTGTGATTCAACCCTTGGGTGGCAGTGTTTCTGGATTGACCTCTGTGGCTATAAGTCCTCTCTAGCCAGTATTTAGCTTTTGTTTTCCCTGTTGCACTTAATACTGGTTTGGGAGAATGGATTGCCCCAGAGCTGGTTCTCTGATAATTACTCCCCACTCCGATCCCCAGGTTCCACAGAAACAACTTTCTCCTGCAGTCTCTGAGAGTGTCCCCAATTGGGTGATCCTATGTCTGGGCTTAGTAATCAACAGCAAGGATTTAAAGAGAAAAAAAGAGCCAGAGTAAGTGCGCGAACTCATGACTTTTACCCTCTGGGACTGTGCACTTTTTTCCCCTGGCACTAAGCAGCTGGGTTACTGGTAAAATTTCAGGGTGCTTTTTTGTACCCAGTCCCGCTATGGGTTGATTTTTAGAGTTCCCTTGTGCCAGCAGCCCTGCGGATTCCCTTCCACATTTGTGGATCACGCTAGCCCCAACAGCGGCAGGTTTTTGTGGGGCACAGACTTCCCTGAACCTCTAGATCCAGTTCGCACATTTCTCTCTCCTGCCTGGATCACCGACCTCACCTTTTCCTAGGTGAAATCTGACCTTTCTGAGAAGGTGGATAGCTCCTCCAAGTCCACATCTGTGCGACTCGGTGATCCGGTGTTCCTGGGTTCGCAGCTGTTCCCTGGGTGTTTTTGTAGATTCCCAGGATGTATAGGTTTTCGATAACAGCCATGCTCCCCTTTAAGATGGTGCAGTCTCCACGGCAGAGCTGGTCGCTCTGGGAGAGATTTCAGCAACAGTGGAGGCTGCCCGGTCAGGGGAACCCCAACAGTTCCTTGGAGTATAGCTGTCCCTTACCCACAAATATACACTCTCCGTATGTCCACACGCTCTCCTTTTGTTCTCTCCCCCACGCTATCTTGCAGTCTGCCTTCCCAACGGCAGCCATCTTCCAAAAAAAAAATCTAAATGTGAGGATTTTTTTGTTTTATTTTTGTGGAAAATACCATTCGGATTTGGATGGAGATTGCATTAAATCTGTATATTATTTTCAGTAATATGGCCATTTAAAAATGTTAATTCTTTTAATTCATGAATGTGGACTATCTTTTCAATTTTGTGTCTTCCTCAATTTTCCCCCACAATGTCTTGTAGTTTTCAGTGTACCAGTTTTTTGCTTCCTTTTTAAAGTGTAATCCTAGGTATTTTATTCTTTTTGTTGCAATTGTAATTGGGATTGTTTTCCCATTAGTTGCTCTTTCTGATATTTTGTTGTTAGTATATAGGAATGTAATGGATTTTGTAATGATATTAACTTTGTATCCTGCAACTTTACTATATTTTTTATTGTTTCTAATATTTTGGAGGAGTCTTTAGGGTTTTCTATATAGAGAATCATGCCATCTGCAAAGAGTGACAGTTTTAGTCGTTCATTCCCAATTTGGCTGTCTTTTACTATTTTATTTTATTTTTTGCCTGGTTGTTATGGCCAGGACTTACAGAACTATGTTGAATAACACTGGTGAGAGTAGACACCCTTGTCTTGTTCCTGATCATAGTGAAAAAGCTTTCAGTTTTTCATCATTTAGCTGAGGGGTTGTCTTAATGGCCTTTTTTATGTTGAAGTAGTTTCCTTCTATACTCATTTTATTGAGTGTTTTAATTATAAATGGATGTTGTATCTTGCCAAATGCTTTTTCTGCACCTATTGATATTATCCTATCATTTTTACCCATTATGTTGTTAATGTGGTGTACCACAATGATTAATTTGTGGATATTGAGCCATCCTTGCATCCTGGAATGAAGCCCATTTGATCGTGATGTATGATCCTTTAATGTATTATTGTACTTAGTTTGCAACTATATGTTTAGGATTTTCATATCTATGTTGATCAGATATGTTGGCCTTTAATTTTCTTTTTGTTGTTGTCCTTGCCTGGTTTGGTATCAGGGTAATGTTGGCCTTATAAAATGAGTTAGGAATTGTTCCCGCCTCTTCAATTTTTTAGAAGAGTTTGAGAAGGATAGGTATTAAATTTTCTGTGAATATTTGGTATGATTTACCAGTGAAGCCATCTGGCCTTGGACTTTTATTTTAGGGGAGGTTTATTTTTTTTTAATTTCTTTATTGATTAAGGTATTTCATATGTGTCCTTATCCCCCCATTACCCCTCAACCCCCTCCCCTCCACTCATGCCCTCACCCCCCTGTTGTCTGTGTCCATTGGTTAGGCTTATATGCATGCATACAAGTCCTTTGGTTGATCTCTCCCCCTTACCCCCACCCTCCCCTACCTTCCCTCTGAAGTTGCACAGTCTGATCGATGCTTCTCTGTCTCTGGATCAGTTTATGTTGTTCATTATATTCCATAAATGAGTGAGATCATGTGATATTTATCTTTCTCTGACTGGCTTATTTCACTTAGCATAACTTATTATTGCTTCAATGTAGGTTTTTCAATTCTTTATGGTTCAGTCTAGGAAGCTTATATATTTACTAGAGGCCCGGTGCACAAAAATTTGTGCACTTGGGAGGGGTGTCCCTCAGCCCGGCCTGTGCCCTCTCGCAGTCTGGGACCCCTCGGAGGATGTCCACCTGCTGGCTTAGTCCCGCTCCCTGGGGGATCGGGCCTAAGCTGGCAGTCAGACATCCCTCTGGCAGCCCGGGAGCCCTTGGGGGATGTCCACTTGCCAGCGGGAAACAGGCCTAAGCTGCAGTCGGACATCCTTAGTGCTGCTGAGCAGGCGGGAGAGGCTCCCGCCACCACCGCTATGCTGGCAGCTGTCAGCCTGGCTTGTGGCTGAGCAGAGCTCCCCCTGTGGGAGCGCACTGACCACCAGAGGACAGCTCCTGCATTGAGCATCTGCCCCCGGTGGTCAGTGTGTGTAATAGTGACCAGTCATTCCCAGTCGTTTTGCTGTTAGGGTCAATTTGCATATTACCCTTTTATTATATAGGATAAGAATTTGTCCATTTCTATGAAGTTATCAAATTTGGTGGTATATAGACTTTCATAGTATTCTTATATAAATCTTTGTATTTCTGTAGTGTCAATGATAATATTTTCCCTTTTATTTATGATTTTATTTACTTGAGTCTTCTTTTTTCCTCCTCATAAGTCTAGCCAGAGGTTTGTCAATTTTGTTAATCTTTTCAAAGAATCAGCTCTGTTTTATTATTTTTTTCATTGTATTTTTGTTTTCTATTTCATTTATTTCCGCTCTAATTTATGTTATTTTTTCCTTCTACTGATTTTGTGCTTTGTTTTTCTCTTGCTCATTAAAGTGTAATGTTAGATTATTTATTTGAGATTTTTCTTGTTCTTGAGTTAGGCCTGTAATATTGTAAACTTCCCTCTTAGTACTGTTTTGCTGCATCCCCAAAATTTTTGTATGTATTATTTTCATTTTCATTTATTTCTATGTATGTTTTGATCTCTTATTTTATCTTTGATCCAATAGTTTTTCAGTAGCATGCTGTTTAATTTCCACAAATTTGTAGTTTTTCCACCTTCTCCCCCGACCCCCACCTTTCTTCTTATAGTTAATTTCTAGTTTAATACCATTGTGGTGAGAAAATATGTTTGGTGTGATTTCAGTCTTTTAAAATTTATTGAGTTCAGTTTTGTGCCTCAACATATGCTCTATCCTTGAGATGGTTTTGTATGCACTTGAGAAGAATGTATATTCTGTCATGTGTGGATGCAAAGTTCTAATAATATTGATTATATTCACACTAGTAGCCCGGTGCACGAAATTTGTGCACATTAAAAGGGAATTAATTGCCCTAACCGGTTTGGTGCAGTGGATAGAGCACCGGCCTGCGGACTCAAGGGTCCCAGGTTCAATTCCGGTCAAGGGCATGTACCTTGGTTGCGGGCACATTCCCAGTGGGGAGTGTGCAGGAGGCAGCTGATGGATGTTTCTCTCTCATCGATGTTTCTAACTCTCTATCCCTCTACCTTCCTCTCTGTAAAAAATCAACAAAATATATTTTTTTTTAAAAAGGAAATTAATTAGCAGAGATATTTTAATATTGCTATTTGCCCTTTCTCTATAATAGAAGTGTGAGAGATGAAAGGAAATTAGTAAAATGTATATGAAAATCATATATAAATTTATTAATAAGCAGCAACAAAAGGATATAACAACAACAGAGGCATGATATAAAATGACAAAAACATGATATGAAAACAACAAAAACATGATATGAAAACAACAGTGATGCAAACAATGACTGATAAAGTGATTAAACTTATTCTAATATCTCCCTGTACACCACATTAAGAGTGAAAACACTTTCAGAGTGCTT
>NW_005355347.1:431861-433259 GCF_000412655.1 Myotis brandtii | reverse complement strand
GTTCACCCCGTGCTGGTGCGGCACACTTTAGAAAGATCTGCCTCCATGCTCCCAGGGCGGGTTCCTGCCTCAAACTCCGCCCTTACAGGAAACAGCTCCGGGAAACAGCTTGGGGTAGGGCGCAGCTGTTGCCAAGACAATCCCTGTAGGACTGATTTCCTTCCGCTCGGTCGCTGTTCGTCTGTATGTGATGAACACCACCCATGTTTTTTATATAAGTAGATGGTCTAATGTGTCATCATACACACACACACACACACAAACACACACACACACGAGAGGCCCAGCGCACGAAATTCGTGCATGGGAGGGGGGTCCCTCAGCCTGACCTGCACCCTCTCCAATCTGGGACCCCCTCAGGGGATCCCCGGCAGTCAGACATCCCTCTCTCAATCCAGGACTGCTGGCTCCTAACCGCTCACCTGCCTGCCTGATCACCCCTAACTGCCTCTGCTTGCAGGCCTGATTTCCCCCTAACTGGTCCCCTGCCGACCTGGTCGCCCCCTAACTGCCCCCCTGCCAGCCTGGTCACCCCCTAACTGTCCGGAAGGAAGTCAGATGTCCAGAAGATGTCTGGTCAACCTGGTCTGGTCTAATTAGCATATTACCCATTTATTTCAGAGAGGAAGGGAGAGGGAGAGAGAGAAACATCAATGATGAGAGAGAATCATCGATAGACTGCCTCCTGAACACCCCCACCCCCCACCCCCACTGGGGATCGAGACCACAACCCGGGCATGTGCCCTGACCAGGAATCAAACTGTGACCTTCTGGTTCATAGGTCAAAGCTCAACCACTGAGCCATGCAAGCCAGGCTCTAATGTGTCATTTAAAGTTGATATTTCCTTATTAATTTTCTGCTTGGATGGTTGATTCATTGTTGTAAATGAGTCATTTAGGTTCCCTACTATGATTTTTGTCAATTTCTCCATTTAGGTCTGATAGTAATTGTTTTATATATTTTGGTGCTCCCAGGTTTTGTGTGTGTGTGTGTGTGTGTGTGTATTCTATATAATAAAGTGTAATATGTAAATTAACCCTAACAGCAGTATGACTGGGAATGACTGGTCACTATGACACACACTGACCACCAGGGGGCAGACGCTGAATGCAGGAGCTACCCCTTGGTGGTCAGTGCGCTCACACAGGGGGAGCTCTGCTCAGCCACAAGCCAGGCTGATGGCTGCCAGCACAGTGGTGGTGGTGGGAGCCTCTCCCGCCTCTTCAGCAGCGCTAAGGCTGTCCGACTGCAGCTGAGGCCTGCTCCCTACTGGCAAGTGGACATCCCCCGAGGGCTGCCAGACTGCTAGAGGGCATAGGCTGGGCTGAGGGACCACCCCGAGTGCACAAATTTTTGTGCACCGGGCCTCTAGTGTGTGTGTGTGTGTGTGTGTGTGT
>NW_005355347.1:430475-430750 GCF_000412655.1 Myotis brandtii | reverse complement strand
TGCTCTGTTCTTGAAAGGGGAAGGCGCCCCAACCCCCTGATCGGCCCTGCTCTGTGCCTGATAGGGGGGAGCTTCCCAACCCCCTGATCGGCCCTGCTCTGTGTGTGACAGGGTGTGGCGCCCCAAGTCCCCCATGGGCCCTGCTCTGGTGTGACGGGGTGGAGTCGAAACCTCCCCATCAGCCCTGCCCTGAGTGTGACAGGGGGGAGTGCCCCAACCCCCTGATCGGCCCTGCTCTGTGGGTGACAGGGGGCGGCGCCACAACCTCCCCATCA